>NW_026057582.1:3874808-3973854 GCF_023721935.1 Panthera uncia | reverse complement strand
ACATAAATAAAGATGAAAGTGATGAAGCATTGTCCAATTATAAAAATCTGTGATTATGCAAGAAATACTATTAACATACTCTGAAGTTCAATTAGAAGTAAGTGGTACATGATTCTTCTTACATGTATGGCTAAGGATGTCATGGACAGTAGAAGTCATAGGCAAATGTTCAGCTTCTGGCTCAGTGGTAAAATCAAAGTTGTTCATTTTCTTACGAGAAAAAATATTTAGACCAAATTAATAACTGAACAATAACTGGTTAAATAAGAGATTAAAAGTAAGAGAGAGAGAATGTCTTGACTCGTTTTATTATATGCTCTACTTTATATGCCTCAGGACAGACCATTGGACCTGCTTTAAGGATTCTCACCTGATCAAGAGCCCTTGGGTTGCATTTCTGTACTGGGGAGACAGGAGACCCATGTGAGTAATACTCAGAGTTCTCATCTTGTTTCTGGTATTTTGTTTAAGGGTAATCATTGTATTAATACAAAGTATGAAATATCATCAAAGAAAGCCACCTGTGTCTCAGTGACAACTATAGGATTAAAACGAAGCAATACATTGATTAAAGTGTTTATGAAAAACAAGACACTTGATGAGAGAGATATTGATGTGTGCATGATTGTATGCATATCGTGCATAAGAGTTCCATCTTGGAGTTTTGTGAATCATATAGTTTTAAATGGTAATTAGTGAATTAATGAATTAATCAATAGACAATGTAGAAATGGATGAAGAGAAAGTAGTCTTCTCTGGATCAGTGATGATAACTGCCAGTGTATGAGTCACGGGTGATAAACGATACGTGTCTGGAACTCTGAGGTCCAACACAAAAGAGATGTGGTGTCTCTCTTCATGAATTTCCATTCTTTATTATAATTAGGTCAATGAAATATCAATGAGGAAATATATAAAGAATAAAGTGAATTGTAAAAACACTGTCCAATTTTCAAAATATGTAAGGAGACAGGAAATACCATTAATATAATTTGAAGGCACTGAAGTTTAAACAGAAGTGAATTGTATATGACTGTCACCTCTTTGGATAGGATGATATAGACAGAACAAATTATAGACAGTTGTTTTTTTTTAAATTTTTTAATGTTTATTTATTTTTGAGAGAGAGAGAGAGACAGAGCATGAGCAGGGGAGGGGCAGAGAGAGACGGAGACACAGAATCCAAAGCAGGCTCCAGGCTCTGAGCTGTCAGCACAGAGCCGGATGCGGGCCTCGAACCCACACACCACAAGATCATGATCAAGCTGAAGTCAGACGCTGAATTAACTGAGCCACCCAGGTGCCCATAGACAGTTTTTATATTCTGGGTCAGTGGGAAGTTTGAGGCAGTTCATTTTTATAAAAGACAATGAAATAAATACACTGTAATAATGATTTCCTAAATGCCTATGTGATAGATGTAGAGCAAAGAGCAGTGGAAAAATGTCTCTTTTTTTATCGTCTGCTCTGCTCCGTACCCCCCCAGAATGGACACACTCAGGCTGATTGTAACGTCCTTCCAAGGTCATGAACCCTTAGGTTGTGTCTATGTTGTAGAAGCATACAGACCAATGTGAGTAAGACTCAAAGCTTTTGTCTTGGTTTGCTTAAGGCTATTCAGTATATTATTTATAAGTATTAAACATCATCAAAGAAGGCAAAAATAACAATTAATTGCTTACTTAATGTTAACGTTTATTTATTTTTGAGTGAGAAAGAGCACAAGGGGAATGTAGGGGCAGAGAGAGAGGGAGACACGGAATCTGAAGCAGGCTCTAGGCTCTGAGCTGTCAGCACAGAGTCTGACGCGGGCGGGGCTCGAACCCATGAACTGTAAGATCATGACCTCAGTGGAAGTCAAATGCTTGACCACCTAAGACACTCAGGTGCCCCAGGAATTTATTTATTAATTAATGAAGTTACTATCAGATTGATAAGAAGCATTTTGTTTCCTAATCCATAAATGTAACACTGAGGTCAGTTAATGAGAGTTAGTCTCTGTAATACTGTAGAGATAGATGTTAGGAATGTTGAAGGAATATATTCTTATATTTTTAATTCATGTGCATTTTTTGCTTAATGGCTTAATGAATAAATGTTTATGAGAATGGAAAGAAAGAGGGCCAGCCTTAGATCAACGATGACAGCTGGTGGCATATGAGTCATATCTGATGACTGCTCTGTGTTTGGAACTCAGATCTGATAGAAAAGTAATCTGGTCTGTTTCTCATGCGTATAAGGATCCTATATACAGATGTCGGGAATATATAAGGATTTTGTTGTCAGTCTTTGTGTTCATGAATTTTAATAATTAATAAAGTTATTAATGGTAGAATAAACAAATGAATAAATGAATAAAGGTGAAGAGGTTGAAGTATTGTTCTTTGGTAGATATATAGCAAGGGAGGGGCCCCTGGGTGGCTCAGTCGGTTAAGTGTCCAACTTCAACTCAGGTCATGATCTCATAGTTCATGGGTTCGAGCCCTACATCAGGCTCTGTGCTGACAGCTCAGAGCCTGGAGCCTGCTTTGGATTCTGTGTCTCCCTCTCTTTCTCTCTCTCTCTGTCCCTACCCTGCTCACACTGTCGCTTTCAAAAATAAATAAACATTAATATAGGGAAAAGTATTAATATACATTAGAATACATATAAAAGGACCAAGTGTATTATGTCTTTGACTACGGTTGATATAAACAATAAAATGCAGTAGTCAGTTATTGTCTGAATTAGTTCCAGATTTGAAGTTTATTTTTAAGGTAAAAATAAGTAAATATTTCCATAAGTTAATAAATACTTAAATGATTATGTGAGTGAGTATAGGGGTCAGTGGAGAGAAAGTCTAAGCCTTTTCATCACCTTCTCTGGTTGTCTTCAGAATAGATGCTTGAGCTGATTCATTGTCCACTGCGGTCAAGATTATCACGTGACGTTGCTCTTGTGTTAGGAACAAGGAGAGTAATGGTCAAAAATTTCGTTTTGGTTTGGGTCATTTGTTTGTGTTTGTGGTATTATTCAAACATGATAAAAATAATAAAAAGGCTCGCCATGGCTAACTGATAAATACGATATAAAACATGGTGTTCGTTAATTTAATACGTAGCATTGAGATTGATTAATGAGAGAAATATAACCTATGTTGGCAACAATCCCATATTAGGATTTAAGGGTGTTCCAGCATTTTATGCTTCAGTTTTTGCAAATTATACCCATTTTAATATTTTCAAAGAATTAATGATTTAATCACTGCCAATGTAGAAAGGAAGGAAGCAAAAGTGGGCCTCTGACGGGCCAGTGATGGCGACTGGCAGTGGATGAGTGATGGGCGATGAGAAATATGTATCTGGATATCTGAGGGCCAACGTAAGAAATCATCCACTCCTTCTGTTCTATTGGATCCTGTAGGTAGATGTTAGGAACATACGAAGATCATGTTCTTATTTTGAGTTTGTAGATTTGGGTTTGTCATTATTGGTAGATTCATGATAGAGACGTTACCGAAATATACATAATAGGTAAAAGAGAGAGAGAGAGAGAGAGAAGGATTATTCAACTATGAACTATGTATATATGATGAGGCAAGAAGTATTAATAAAATTGGAAATACATATGTTCATTAAGAAGTAAGTGGAAAAACGGTGTTATCTCCTTAGCTCAGAGTTACATAGACAAGTAAGGGTCTAGTCTTTCTGAGCCGGTGTCAAGTTTGAGGTTGTTCCTTTTATTAAGAGAAAAATCTATTCATGGCATGAAATATTTATAAAGACCTAAATGAGTGAGTAAATGAGATGTGAGACACGGGGGTCAATGGAGAGACAAGGCCTTAAGTTTCTTTTTTTTAACCATTAACTGTGCTTTGTACTTCTCAGAATGGACACACCTGAGCTGACTAAGCATTGTTTCGTGGTGGCGAGCTCGTGATTGCGTCTGTGTGTTGGAAGCACAGAGACCAATGTGAGTCAAGTTCTTGTCTCAGTTTCAGCTATGTTTTTTTTCAATATATGAAATTTATTGTCAAATTGGTTTCCATACAACACCCAGTGCTCATCCCAAAAGGTGCCCTCCTCAATACCCATCACCCACCCTGCCCTCCCTCCCACCCCCCATCAACCCTCAGTTTGTTCTCAGTTTTTAACAGTCTCTTATGCTTTGGCTCTCTCCCACTCTAACCTCTTTTTTTTTTTTTCTTCCCCTCCCCCATGGGTTTCTGTTATGTTTCTCAGGATCCACATAAGAGTGAAACCATATGGTATCTGTCTTTCTCTGTATGGCTTATTTCACTTAGCATCACACTCTCCAGTTCCATCCACGTTGCTACAAAAGGCCATATTTCATTTTTTCTCATTGCCACATAGTATTCCATTGTGTATATAAACCACAATTTCTTTATCCATTCATCAGTTGATGGACATTTAGGCTCTTTCCTTAATTTGGCTATTGTTGAGAGTGCTGCTATAAACATTGGGGTACAAGTGCCCCTATGAGTTTTTTTTTTTTTAAAGGCTGGTCAGTGTGCCATATAGAGTCAAAAGTAGCGAACCATACCTAGTGATAATATTGAATTCATATGAAGCATTATGTTAACGATTACATGCAGGAAATTTAAGGTAATTAATGAAAGATATATTGATGAGAGAATGATTCTATATACAAATGAGGAGTATTGTCACTCATGAGTTTTCTGACTAATAGGATTTTAAATTATTGTTAATGAATTTGTGAGTTGGTCCATGAACAATGTAGAGCTGAATGAAGGAAAAAAGGGACAAGATTGGATCGATGATGGCCACTGGTGGCGTATGTTATGAGTCGTTTGCGATGAATACGTTTCTGGAACTCTGACGTCCAACACAATAGAAATGTAGTCTGTTCCCATTGTTTGATGGGATCTTCTACACAGATGTCAGAAATATATGAGGATCTTGTTTTTAGTTGTGTTCACGCATTTTTATACTACTACTATATTTGGATAAATGATTTGTAAGTAAATCTCATCTATAATCCTGTTTTTGGTCTTTTATGTTCATACATTCTATTTTGTAATTGGGCCAATGACATAATAAATAAATAAATGAATAAACAAACAAATAAATAAATAAGAAGTGGGTGAAATACCATCTAATTACAAAAATACGTGGTTAAATAAGAAAGGCTATCAATATATTTTGAAAACAAATGCCTATTAGGGAATATATGGCATAGTGGTGTCATTCTTTGAGTAGCAGTCAGTGTTCATGCTATCAGCTGCAAGATTGATTTGGTTTATTTTCCTAAGAAAAATAAAATATACATTATCCCAACTTAATGCTTATTAATGACTGAGTGAATGAAATGTGGAACGCAGGGGGACCAGTGATCATAAATTCTCAATGTTTTTATCGTCTGCTCTGTCTTGTACTCCTTAGAATGGTCCCACTTGGCTGGTTTAGCCATTCCACCATAGTCATGAGCTCTGTGCTTGCATCTATGTGTTAAGAGCACAGAGAACAATGGAATAGTCAAAATTCTTTGCTTGGTTTTGTGGTCTTTTAAAAAAGGTTTTCATTGCATGACTAGACGTGTGATATAAAGTCAGTGCTCACAACCGTAGTCAGATAGTAAATTTGAGGCTTATGTGAAGCATTATATTAATTAGTCTATAAAGGAAACATTTTGGTTAATTAGTGAAAGATATCGTCAGTAGGAAATAATTCTAAAGGCAAAAGTTAGAGATATTTAAGGATCTCGTTTCAAGTTTTTGTGGTCTCTAAGCGATTATTTTCTTGTTATTAGTTAACAAGATATATAATAAAAGATATATAAAAAAGATATATAATTTGATGAATTAATCAATAAAAACATGTCGACAGCGATGATGAGGACCAAGCATGAGGCAATGGTGATGCCTGCTCATGTATGAGCCTGGAACTCTGGGGCGAACGTGAAAATTAATTAGTCTGTTTTTCCTTTTGGAATCCCTTCGGTGAAGGAATGTCTGGAATGTACAAAGATCGTATTCTCATATAGTTATTTTGTGGGCATAGATTTGTCGTTAGTAACAGAATAATGGCGGGACTATTGAAAAGCAACTATGTAAGGACAGAAGAGGGTGAAGCCTTCTCTACCTATTAGAGTTTGTGGTGAGGCAGGAGATGTTAGTAGTCACCACTGAAAACAGCGACGCCCGTTAAGAGATACATAGACAAAGGTCCCACCTCTTTGAGGCCACATATACTCTGATAAGGAAGAGTGAATTTTATTCTTTTTGGTAGTGAAATTGAGTGTTTCCTTGTGTAAGATAAGAATATATACATATTGAAAAAAACAAATGCTGAATATATGAAATGTGGAGTGCAAGGATCAATGGCAGTTAGGTCTCAATTTTTTCTGTCACTTGCTCTGCTTTGTGGTCCTCAGAATGGATAGCCCCGAGCTGATTAAAGCATCTTCCATGGCCATGATCTCCTGGTTGCCTCTAACGTGAGTAATAGTTAAAATCCTTTTCTCATTTCCCGGTGTTTTTGTAAAGGTGATTCACTTTATTGTTAGGATGTGTGAAAGACAATTTAAAATGGCAGCCGTATCTCAGTGATAAATATGGAACATATGAAACATTGATTAATCCATGTGTAGAAAACTGAGGGTAATCAATAAAAGAGATACATTGATGTGGGTTAGGGGATACAGAGCCTCTCCTATCGTATTGGTTATCATAGCATTTAGAAACTACTAAAGAGGTCATGTTTTGATCAATCAATAAAAGAAATGGATGAAGAAAAAGAGGGACAACATTGGATCGATGATGACCACTGGTGGCGTATGAGCCTTATGCGATGAATACCTGTCTGGAGGAACTCTGAGGTCCAACACAAGAGATGTGGTCCTTCTCTTCATGCATTTTCATTGTTTGCATTGGATGATCGAAATGCAATTACAATGACAATTGGATGATCGAAACATCCGTGTGGAAATACATATTTCAAAAAGCTGAATTGTAGAAGGCTTGTTCAATTTAAAAAATATGTGGGAGGCAAGAAATACTATTAATATATTTTGAAACACTGAGGTCCAAAGAGAAATAAATGGTACATGAATGTAAGCTCTTTGGAGAACAAATTATAACAATGTTTATGTTCTGGGTCAGTGGGAAGTTCAAAGTAGTTCGTTTTCTTAAGAGGAAAATGAAATAGACTCCAAATAATGATTGCCTAAATGCCTGCCTAAATGAAAGATGTAAATCAAGGGTAAATGGAAGAATGTCTCATTTTTCATCATCTGCTCTGCTCCGTACTCCTCAGAATGGATGCACTCAAGCTGATCGTAACATTCCTCCAAGGTCGTGAGCCCTCAGGTTGCATCTATGTTGTAGGAGCATGGAGAACACGTGAGTAATAGAGTTCTTGTCTTGGGTTTGAGTGGCTCGTTTAAGGTTATTTACTGTATTCTTCAAAATATCCAAAAGTGTTATTGAAAAATTTATCAAAGAAGATAAAATATGCCAATGTTTTATACACACACACACACACACACACACACACATACACACACATATGTGTGTGTGTATATATATATATAAAACATTAGGTTATATATATATATGTATATTAGTCTCTGTAGAATACACACACACACACACACACACACACATTACCACAGAGACTAATCTGTTTTACTAGCTGACCTTAGTGTTACATTTATAGATTGGTCAACATAACGCTTCATATCAACCTAATGTTTATATATATATATATAACCTAATGTTTTATATATATATATATATAAGATTACATTGACTAATGCATAAATTTAATTTAGGATTATTAATGAAACAGGCATATTGATGCGAAAATGACTCTAGATACATATTCGGGATATCAATGTCTTCTTGGGGTTTTGTGAATCACAGTTTTAAAATTATAGTGAGTGAATTCATTAGTCAATAAACAATGGAGAAATAAAGAAGAGGGGAGGTACAGTATTGGATCCCTGATGACTACTGGTGGCGCAGGAGTCCTACATGGTGAATGCGTGTCTGCAACTCTGAAGGTCCAGCAGAAAGAGGATTTGCTTCATTGCCCCTGTTGGAAATGATCCTGTAGACAGGTGTCAGGAATGTTCAAGGATCTCGGTTTTGTTTTCATGTTCATGCGTTTTTGTTTCTATTTTTATAATTGGATCGATGAAATAATAAATATGAAAGTAAATATAAAGGGGGTGAAATATTGTCCAATTATAAAAAATACGGGTTTAGGCAAGAAATGCTATTGATTTTATAGACAAATGGTTTCTATAGAAGGAGGCCGAGGTCAATACAAATCATTACAAAGATCCTACTTCGGAATTGATTTCATAGATGTAGATATGTTATTAATGGAATGACGATAGAAGCGTTAAGTAAGTATAAATAAAAATTAAAGAAAAATAGGGTGAAACCTTGCCTAACTGGACATATGTGGTGAGGTAAAAAATATTAATAAACCCGCAGACATTGATGCCCATGAAAAATAAGTAGATCACGGTGTATCACCTCTTTGTTTAAGAATCCTACAGGCATTGATTTGTAAGAGTCAGTTGTGTTGTTCTGGGTCAGTCTTAAGGTTAAGTTTTCATTATGTTGGGATAGATATATGATACATAATAAAATATAAATCATATATAAAACAATGAAATGTATTGTCAGTCTCAAGGTTAAGTTTTTCATTACGTTAGGACAGATATATAATATATGCTATATGATATATAATATATAATAAAATATAGATCTTATACATAAAAATAAAATGTATTTAGTTTTTATAAATACATAAATACATAAAACACAAAATAAGTAAAAATATATTTTATTTTTTCATATATTTTATTTTATGTATTTATATATTTATATTATACCTTATATATGTAACATATATAACCATATTGAAAATATTTTTAACCATATTTGAAAATATTTAACAATTTATGCATTCTATATATTTATATAGTTATGTATGTTATTATTTATATACATCTTAGTATATATTTATGTATAATATAGAAAATTTTATTTACATTTAAAATATATATTTTATTCATTTACTTATTTATTTTTATTTTTATTTTTATTTATTTTTTTTTTATTTATTATTATTTTTTTAATATATGAAATTTACTGTCAAATTGGTTTCCATACAACACCCAGTGCTCATCCCAAAAGGTGCCCTCCTCAATACCCATCACCCACCCTGCCCTCCCTCCCACCCCCCATCAACCCTCAGTTTGTTCTCAGTTTTTAACAGTCTCTTATGCTTTGGCTCTCTCCCACTCTAACCTCTTTTTTTTTTTTTCTTCTTTCCTTCCCCTCCCCCATGGGTTTCTGTTATGTTTCTCAGGATCCACATAAGAGTGAAACCATATGGTATCTGTCTTTCTCTGTATGGCTTATTTCACTTAGCATCACACTCTCCAGTTCCATCCATGTTGCTACAAAAGGCCATATTTCATTTTTTCTCATTGCCACGTAGTATTCCATTGTGTATATAAACCACAATTTCTTTATCCATTCATCAGTTGATTTTGAGAGAGAGAGCACACTTGTGTGGAGGACACACGCGCGCACACACACACACACACACACACACACACACAAGCGGAGGAAGGGCAGAGAGAGAGGGAGACACAGAATCCAAAGCAGGCTCCAAGCTCTGAGCTGTCAGCACAGAGCCCGACATGGCGCTTGAACTCATGAACTGTGAGATCATGACCTGAGCTGAAGTTGGATGCTTAACCAATTGAGCCACCCAGGAGCCCCTAAAATATATATTTTATATATAATGATAAAAATTAAATATCTAAATCCTGAGTCTAGGAAATTAATAGCAAGTATCAATGGCAGTTCAATCTCAATTTTTTTCATCACTTGTTCTGCTCTGTTCTCAGAATGGGTGCATTTGGGCTAATTTCATATCTTCATGGGCACAAGCTCTGTAGTTGCCTCTGTATAGTTGGGGGATGCAGAGTCATGTGAGTTACAGTTGAAGTTATTTTCTTGGTTACGTGGGTTTTTTTTCAAAGGTAATTCACTGTCCTGTTTAAAAGGACAAAATATAATTAAAGAA
The DNA here is from genome assembly GCF_023721935.1 of Panthera uncia. Lineage (NCBI taxonomy): Eukaryota > Metazoa > Chordata > Mammalia > Carnivora > Felidae > Panthera > Panthera uncia. The sequence goes on along the minus strand of NW_026057582.1, from coordinate 3,963,784 downwards.
GGCAGTGTATTTCAGTGATAAGTATGGGCTATATGAAAATTATATTAATTAACCCACCTGTGGAAAACTGAGGATAATTAATGAAAGAGATACACTGATGTGGGAATAATCTATGTACAGATTAGGAATATAATAATTCTCTTTGGGGTTTGGTGAATCACAGTGTTTAGAAATTGTTAGTAGTGAATGAATAATTTAATCATTAGGCAAATAGAAATGATTGAAGGCAATGAGGGAGAATATTGGATCGATGATGACCACTGGTGGCATATGAGTCATTCATGATAAATGCGTGTCTGGAACTCTGAGGTCCAACAGAAGAAATTTAGTCCATTCCCGTATTTTGAAGGGGTCCTCTAGACACATGTCAGGAATATACAAGGATCTCATTTTTGGTCTTACCGTTCATGCATTTTCATGCTATTATTATAATTGGATAAATGAGAGAATCTATAAATAAATCTATCAATTAATATGAATGGAGTGATGCGTTGTCCAATTATAAAAATATGTGATTATGCAAGAAATACTGTTAATGCACCGTGAAAACCCTGGGGCTCATTTGAAGTAAATGGTACATGACCTTTCCCGGAATGACTAATGATGCCATAGATAGCAGAAGTCATAGACAATGTTCAGATTCTGGGTCAGTGGTAAAATCACACTTGTTTGTTTTCTGAAGAGAAAAAAGTATTTATACCAAATTAATGCTGGCCTAAGTGCTTTACTAAATGAAAAGTGAAAAGCAACAATCACTGGAGAAAATGTCTCACGCGTTTTTATCCTCTGCCCTGCCCCGTACTCCTCAGAACAGACACATTGTGCCAGATTTAAGGATTCTTCCCTGATCACGAGCTCTATCTAGGGTTGCAGCTCTGTTACGGGAGTCTGGAGACCAATGTGAGTAATCATCAAAGTTCTTATCTTTGTTCCTCGGTTTTGTTCGAGGATATTCATTGTATTGGTAAAAGGTATGAAATATAATCAAAGCATGTGAACTGTATCCTAGTAACGATTACGGGATTAGTATGAAGCATTACTTTGATTAATACAGACGTGAGAAGCTGATGATAGTTAATGACAGAGATCTTTTGTTGTGAGAATGATTCTAGTCACATAAGAGGGATAGCAAGGCCTTGTTTTTAATACTACAGTTTCAAAATTATAATTAGTGAATTACTGAATTAATCAATAAACAATATAGAACTAAATGGAGAGACAGTGGTGTTCCTTGGATCAGTGATGATAACTGCCAGGGTAGGAGTCACGCGTGATGAAAGACGTGTGTGTGGAACCCCGAGGTCCAACAGAAAAGAAATGTGAGTGTTTTCCGTGCAAAGGGTTCCTCGCTTTATTGTTATCTGCTCTGATCTGTACTCCTCAGAATGGACCCACTTGAGCCGATGTAAGCCTCTTCCGAGGCATGCGGTCTCCAGTTGCATCCATGTTGTTAGGAACATTGGAGACCAGTGTGAGTAATGTCAATGCTTGAGCTTAGGTGGTTTCTTTAAGGGTATTCCCTGTGTTATTCCAAATATTAAATACAGTCAAAGAAGGCAAAATCCACCAGTGTTAAATACCAGATTGATATGGCACATTAAGTTGATGAATCCACTAATGTAAATCTTGAGGTCAGCTTTTGAAACAAAGAGTTAGTCTCTGGAAAAGTTTGGAGAGATAAAGGCTGTTAAGGGATCTTGTATTTATGTGTTTTTAATTCTGTGTACTTATGAATTTTGTGAAGCCGTAAGCAAATGTTTATGAGAATAACAAGAAAGAGGCCTAATCGTGAACGGTGATGGTGAATGGTGGTGGATGAGTCACGGACAATGAATACTACATGTCTGGATTCCGAGGTCCAGCATAATACGTAGTGTATTCTGTTTATTTAATCCTATAGACAGATGTTAGGTTTATGTCCAATATAGGAACTTGGCTGATAGATAGCCTTTGATTTATTATTGTTAATGGACAAATTGTAGGACTATGAAAGAAATACAAATAATAAATAAGAAAGGGTGAAGCATTGTTCAACTATGAACATATGTGGGCAGGCATGAGATATTATTAACACAATTGAAAACACTGAAACTCATTAAGGAATAGATGGATTAGGAGTGTCACCTGTTTGACCAAGGATCATGTTGACACAGGTAGTTAAGAGTCAGTTTTTTGTTGTGGAGCTATTTCAAGTTTGCTGCTGTTTATTTTGTTAAGATGAAAGTATTTACACAAGGAATCATTATAAATTCCTAAGTGAGTGGGTAAAAAAATGTGGAAATATAGGATCAATGGGAATAAAAATGTAACTTTTTTTTTTTAATCAGTTATGCTTTGTTCTTCTCAGAACGGACACACTTGACCTGATTCAAGTAGCACGACCCGGTGGCAGAGGGACCGTTGTGCGTAAGAGTCGGAGTTCTTGTCTGGCTTTCAGTGATTTTTTTTTTTTGCAGGGTGTTCACTGTGTTTTTGAAAAGTGCCATATTGAATAAAGATGGTCAGCTGTAGCCCTGCTATATATATATATATATATATATATATATATATATAAACGTTGAAATGATATGAAATGTAAAAACATAGGATATTTAAAGAAAGCGATATATAGACATGGAAAAATTTCTATGTACAGAATAGGGACTTCAGGGCTGTCTTTGGTGATAACTGGGTTTCAAAATAATTAGTGAATTAATGAATTAGCCAATAAACACTGTAGAAATGAACAAATAGGGACAACACTGGATCAATGATGACCACTGATGGCATATGAGTCATCCATGATGAATATGTGTCTGGAACTCTGAGGTCCCACACAGATGGATTCTGGTCCATTGCCCCTGTTTCGAGTGATCCTATAGACACATGTCAGGAATACACAAGCAACTTCTCTTGGCCTTTACATTCATGCGCTTCTATTTTTTTTTAATATATTTAAAAAAATTTTTTTAACATTTATTTTATTTTTGAGACAGAGCATGAATGGGGGGGAGGGGCAGAGAGAGAGGGAGACACAGAATCGGAACCAGGCTCCAGGCTCTGAGCCATCAGCCCAGAGCCCGACGCGGGGCTCGAACTCACGGACCGTGAGATCGTGACCTGAGCTGAAGTCGGACGCTTAACCGACTGAGCCACCCAGGCGCCCCCATGCACTTCTATTTTTATAATTAGTTCAATTAAATCATCAATGAGCATATATATAAATAACGATGAAGGTAGTGGAACTTTGCCCAATTAATGAAATGTGTGGCTTGGCAAGAAATGCTATTACTACATATAGAAAACAAAGATCTTTTATGAAAGGTACATACACATCTATTTTGTGACAATTATATATTTGTATGTAATAGTTTCCTGTCAGGGACAAGATCAATATTGTTCATTCACTTCAGAAAAAATATAAAATATACATTATCCCAAATCACTACCTGCCTACATGACTGAATGAAAGATGGACACGGGGATGAATGAACACAAGGTCTCCATCTTTTATCATCATCTGCTTTGTCTTGTGCACCTTAGAATGGTCCCACTCGGCTGATTTAGACATTCCTCCATAGTCACGAGTCCTATGGATGCATCTGTGTGTGAAGAGCACAGAACAAAACGTGAGTAATCGTCAGAATTCTTTTCTTGGTTTTGTGGTTTAAAAAAAATGTCTTCACATTATTAAAAAGTGTGAAATATGATCAGTAATTTCCAAACCTGTTAAAAAGAAAAATGATATTAATAGGAAGCAGTATATTAATTTGGAAATTTTGAGGGCATTGAGGAAATATATGTCTGCGTGAAGCAATTCTATACACAGATATTAGAGATATTCAAGGGTCTAGTTTCAAATTTTTGACCTCCTAGGTACTCATCATTATTATTATTATTATTATTATTTTAATGTTTAGTTTATTTTTGAGAGAGAGAGAGAGACAGAGCACGAGCAGGGGAGGGGCAGAGAGAGAGGGAGACACAGAATCCGAAGCAGGCTCCAGGCTGTGAGCCGTTGGCAAAGAGCCTGATGTGGGGCTCAAACCCACGAGCCGTGAGATCATGACCTGAGCTGAAGTCGGAGGCTCAACCGACTGAGCCACCCAGGCGCCCCCTTATTTTATTATTAATAGTGAATTGAATTAATAAAAACACGTAGACATGATTGAAGATAATCAGGGATATACCTGGATAAATGATAACATGTGGAGGCATAGGAGTCTTGGGTGATGAACCCTCCTCGTCCGGAACTCTGAGGTCCAGCACAGAAGAAATCTAGTCCTTTCTCCCCATTTGAAGTGATCCTCTAGAGAGCTGTCAGGCATATGCGAGGATCATGTTCCTGGCCTTTGTGTACATGAATATTTAAAAGTATTATTATAAAAAATAAATGGTGGAAATATAGAGACCATACTGGTGGATGCCAGAGGGGAGGGGGCCAAGGGAAGGGGTTGAGGGTAAAGGGGAGAGGGAGGTACAGGCTTCCAGTTATGGAATGAGTGAGTCCCAGGAGGTACGGTGTAGGGAACACAGGCAACGTACACAGTATTGTAATAGCGTTGGATGGTGACTGGTGGTATCTCCCATTGTGGTGAGCACAGTGTTACATATATAGAGTTGTAGAGAGTTATCGAATCACTACGTTGTATACTTGAAACTAAAGTAACATTGCGTGTCAACTGTACTTCAGTAGAAAAAAAAATCGATAGTAGGATAAATGAAAATGTAAATGAGCAAATATAAAGAGGGTTGAATACGATTTACGGTTAAAATATATAATAAGGAAATATGACTGGAATGGAAAATAAAATGATCAAATATGTATACGTCTTGAGCGAGAACGACAAGACAGTGTTAATAGTTAGAGTCAGTTAGAACTTTGAGATTGAATTTATTAAGAGAAAAATAAATATTACCACAAATTAATACATGCCCAAGGGACTATGCAAACAAATCGTGGAACCTATGAATCAATGGAGAGAAAGTCTCGACATTTTAGTCTGCTTGGACTGGATGCTGGAAGCGATTTCAGCATGTGCAGTCATCAAAATAGTCATGGTGCCTCTGTGTAAGGAAAGAGACCAAAGTGAGCAATGGCCAACGTTGTCATCTTGGATTTGGTCATTTGTTTAAGGGTCTTTATGGTATTATTAAAAATTATTAAATTAATTTAAAAGTTTATGATGACCTATGATAAATAAGATATAAAACATTATGTTGATTTATGACGTACAGGAATGAGGTCTATTAATGAAAGAAGTATAGTCTGTGGGAAATGATTCTGTAAACTGATGTTAGGGACATTCAAGAATCTGTTCTTGTGTTTTTATGCCAGGTATTATTTTTATTATCATAAACAAATTCATAATTTAATTGATCCAAATGTAGACATGAACAGAGAAAAATAGACTCAGGCAGGGATCAGCGAGGATGGCTGGAAGCATAGGAGTCAAGGATGATGAAAATATGTGTCTGGAACCCTGAGGTCTCATGTGGGACATAATCACTCTCCTTCTTCTGCTGAAATTGGCTCTATGAAGAGATGTCAGGAATACACAAAGATTGTATTCTTGTACTGATTTCATAGACTTAGATTCGTTATTATTAATGGAATAATGATAGAACTATTAAAGAATATAAGTGGAGAATGTGAAGCACGGTCCAGTTATGAATATATGTGGTGAGACAAAAGGTATCATTAATCATTTTAAAACCACTGATAATCATTAAGAAATTAATGGACCAAATGGCTAAAGATCCTATAGACACTGATGAGGAAGAGTGAGTTTTGTTTTTCTGGGTCAATATTTAGATTGAGTTTCTCCTTTGTAAAGATAAAAATACACATTAAGAAGAAGTAATAAATACCTAATTAATAAAACTCAGAAAGCAAGGATCAATGGTGATTAGGTCTCATTTTTTTTTTTTTTTTACCATTACTCTGTTCTGTATTCCTCAGAACGACGCACTTGAGCTGAGTTAGCATCTTCCATGGCCAAGAGCTCTATGGTTGCCTCTCTATAATAGGACAGAAATTAATGTGAGTGACGGTTGAGGTTATTTTCTTGGTTTCAGTATTCTACTTTAAGGTTATTTGTATAAAGGTGCAAAGAATTTTTAAAGAACGCAAGTATACAATTGCGTAAGTATGGGATACAGTTACAGTAATAAATATGGGATATAGTTAACATTATTTTGATAGATGTATATAAGAAAAACAGGTAATAATGAGAAACATGGATGTGAGAATAGTTCTATATATAGACTACGGACACAAAGACTCTTCTTGGGTTTTTATGAATGATAGCATTTAAAATTGTTATTAGTGAAATAATTCTATAATCAATAAACCCATAGAAATGAATGAAGAAAATAAGGGACAATATTGGATCGATGATGACCAGTGATGGCGTATGAGTCATATATGATGAATACGTGTCTGGAACTCTGAGGTCCCATATGAAAGAAATCTAGTTCAGTACCTCTATTTGAATTGACCCTTCAAACTGGACATCAGGAATGTACAAAGAAAAATCGCATCATTATGATTTGGAATTGACAGCCAATGGACCATTTTGTCAAGTGTGTTTTGTCTCTGATGCAAAGGTGGTAATAGAACATTATAAGTTACAGCCAGTTGTTGTGTGAGTCACTTCCACATTTGACATTTGATTTATTAAGAAGAAATATATTAACATAGTAAATACCTGAACGACTACATAAATGAATGGTATAATCTATGAATCAATGGATAAACATCTTGATTTTTTGTCATCTGCTCTGCTCTTTGCTCTCAGAATGGACACACTTGAGCTGATTTAAGGATTAACCCACAGTCATCATGTTTATGTTGGCATCTCCCTGTTAGGAGCATGGAGATCAATGTGAATCATAGTCAAAATTCTTCTCTTGGTTTAAGCAGTACAGAGAAGGCCAACCATGCCAATGTGCAGTATTGGATTGATATGAAACATTAAAATGGTTAATCCCTAAAGAAACAAACACTAAGTTCAGTTAATCAAAAGGATTTAGTCTATTTATATATGATATTATTGAGAAATGTTAGGGATATTGAAGGAGCTTCTTTTTTGGTGTGATTTATGCATATTTCTTTATTAATGAATTAGTCAGTAAAGAAGCGCAGATGAGAGTGGACAGAAAGACAGCCAATCATGGACCAGTGATGATGACTGCTGGTGTCTGACTCATGGAAGATGAATAATGAGTGCGGAACACTGAGGGCCAACCCAAAAGGAACCTAGTCTATTCCCCGTATTTCCAGTCATACTATAGGCAGAGGTCTAGAGGCAGGACTATAATCTTTTTCTTGGTCTTTGTGTTCATGAATTATAAAACTATAACTACGAAAGAATCAATGGCAGAATAAATTAGCAAATGTATAAATGAATAAAGGTGAAGAGGATGAAGCATTGTTCTTTACTAAAATATATAGTCAGGGAAATGAATATTAATATTCACTGGAATGGATAATAAATGGGCCAAGTGTATTACATATTTGAGTACTTGTGACATGGATGGTGATAGGTAGTAGGGTATCACCCCGAGTCAGTTGTGAGTTTGAGATTTGTTGTATTGAGAGGAAAAAAATATTACCACAAATTAATAAATGCTTAAATGACTAAGGACATGAAAGATGAAAATTGTGGGTCAGTGGGGACAGTGTCTCATTTTGTAAAAATCATTGTGTCTTCTTGGTACTCTTCAGAATGGACGCACTGATCTGATTTTAGCTTCTGCTGTGCTTAAAATTGTGTTGTCTCTGTCAGGAGAGAGAACAAAGTGAGTAACAGTCAAAGATCTTAGCTTGGTTTTAATCATTTGTTTAAGAGTGTTTCCGGCATTGTTAAAAAGCATTAAACATCATAAAAAAGTTATCCAAGGCACAATAATAGATTTAATAGGAAACATTCTTACTGTTGATTAATCAAAGAAATGGAAAAAATATGGTGTATATGGGAAAGGATTCTATAGAACAGCGTTAAGGATATTCAAGGATCTCGTGCTCATGTTTTCTTGAATAATGTCTCTGAATTAATGATTTAATTGAGGACAAATGTAAAACAAATGAAGAGAGTGAGGATCTAGAATGGACCAGTAATGATGACTGGTGGTGTACCTCGTCTGTTTCCTGTTTGAAATGATCCATTGGACAGATGTCAAGAATATACAGATACCAGGTTCTTATTTTAGATTCACAAATTTCGATTTACTATTACTAATGAATCAATGGTAGAACCATTAAACAAATATAAATATATAAGTAAAGAAGAGGATGAAGTGATTTTCAATTATAAACATATGTAATGAGGCAAAAAATATTATTAATAAAAATTGAAAACACTGATGTTCATAAAGAAATAGATGGATTAAGAACGTTGTTTCTCATTTAAGATCATGTTGGGGCGCCTGGGTGGCTCAGTCGGTTGAGCAACCGACTTCGGCTCAGGTCATGATCTCACGGTTTGTGAGTTCGAGCCCCGCGTCGGGCCCTGTGCTGAAAGCTCAGAGCCTGGAGCCTGCTTCCGATTCTGTATCCCCCTCTCTCTCTGCCCCTCCCGCACTCATGCTCTGTCTCTCTCTGTCTCGGAGATAAATAAACATAAAAAATAATTTAAAAAAAAAGATCATGTAGACACTGTTTAGTAGGAGTCAATTTTCTTGTTCTCAATCATATCCAAGGTTGAGATGATTCCTCTTGTTAAGAGAAAAAACATATTTATGAAAAATTAATAAATGTACCAATGAGTAACTGAAATGCAGAACTCAAGGGTCAGTAGAGATAAGATCTGTTTTGGTTTTTGTTCTTTTGTTGTTAACTAATCACCTGTTCTGCTCTGTACTCCTCAGAATGGACACACCTGAGCCGATTTAACATCTTTCATAGTCCCGAGCTCTATGGTTGCATATGTGTGTTAGGAGCATGGAGACCAGTGTGAGTAATAGTCAAAGTTTCTTGGTTTGGGTGGTTTGTTTAAGAGTAGTCACCATATTATTAAGAAAACCGTATAGTAGACTGTAGAGTAGTTGTAAGTGTGATATTGAGGTGGTGCCTTATATTGATTGTTGCACGTACATAAAACTGAGGTTAATTACTGAAAGAGATTGATGTAAGAATGATTTTCTATACAGCGTTGGGACATAAAAACCCTTCTTGGGTTTGTGTGAATCGTAATGATTAGAAACTATTATTAGTGAAGTAATGCCTAGTGAATAAATAGAAATAAATGAAGAAAAAGAGGGGCAATAACGGATCGATGATGACCACTGGTGGCGTATGAGTCATATGTGATGAATACATGTCTGGAACTCTGAGGTCCAATAGAAGAGACATCTAGTCCGTTCCCTTTGTTGAAAAGGATTCTACACGCAGATGTCAGGAATACACAAAGATTTTTTTTTTTTTTTGGTGGGGGGGGGGTCTCTGCTCATGGTTTTTCATTCCATTATTTTAACTGGATAAGTGAGTTGAAAAAAAAAAGAGAGAAAGAAAGAAGTAAAGAAAGATAAATGAAGTGAAGCAGTGTCTAATTATAAAACTACGTGATCAAACAAGAAATGCTTATTAATATATCTTGAAAACCCTGAAGTCCAATGAGAAATGAGGTGCCTATGACTGTTACCTCTTGGGTAGGGATAATATAGACAGTACAGATTATAGACAATGTTTATGTTCTGGGTCTGTGGCGAGCTCAAAAGTGGTTTCTTAAGAGAAAATGAAAGAAATATACTTTGAATTAATGATCGCATAAATGACCGTCTGAACTAAAGATGAAAAGCAAACATTAATGGAGAGAAGGTATAATTTTTGTATCACCTGTTCTGATCTGTACTCCTCAGAATGGACTCGCTTGAACTGGTGGAAGCATCTTCCATGGTCCTGAGCTCCTGGTTGCATCTATTTATTAGGAGCATAGAGACCAGTGTGAGTAATAAAGTTCTTGTCTTGGTTTGGGTTTTTTGTTTGTTTGTTTGTTTGTTTGTTGAAGAGTGTTCGCTGTGTAACAAAGTTGGAAATAAAATCAGATAAGGCCACCTGTAGCCTAGTGATAAACCCAGGATAGATGGGAAGCATTATATCGATGGATGCATATATGAAAAACTGAAGATATTAATGAAAGACATATACTGATATATGAGAATGATTCTATATACAGATTAAGGATACTAGAGCTCTTTCTCAGTGTTTTGGGAGTCATGGTGTTTAAAAGTACAATCAGTGAGTTAATGAATTCATCAATAATTATTGTAGAAATGAAAAGAGGACGTGGGCTAATCTTGGATCGATGATGACGACCAGTGGCATATGAGTCATATACATGAATATTACGTGTCTGGAACTCTGAGGTCCAACACAAAAGAAATATGGTCCATTTTCTCTTTTTGAAATAATTCTATAAACAGATGTCAGGAGTATGCAAGGATTTTGTCTTGATCTTTGTGTTCATGCATTTGCAAACTATTATCATAACCGGACCAAAAGAAAACACATAAAAAATGTATACAGATGAATAAGGTTAAGCATTATCCAATTATAAAAAAATGTATGGTAAGGCAAGAAATATTGTTGATATATGTTCAAAACACTGATATTCACTAGGAAATAAATGGCATAAGGGTGTTACATTTTAAGGGTGGTACAGGTGCTGTTACTGATAGTCAGGGTTCTGTGTCAGTGACAAGACTGATATTGTTTGCTTAAGGGAAGGTAAAATGTTATCCCAAATAACTGCCCAAATGATTGGCTAAATAAAAATTCAAGAACCAACGCAGATAATGTCTCAACCTATTTTATTACCGCCTCTGCTCTGCACTCCTTAGAATGAATACCCTCAAGCTGATGTAAGCATCTTCCACGGCCATGAACTCCATAGTTACATCTCTGCATTACGAGCATGGAGATCAATGTAAGTCGTAGTCAAGGTTGTTGTCTTGGTTTCAGTCTTTTTTTTTTAAGGCATTCAGGCATTCACTGTATGATTTTAAAAATACGAAGTATAATTTTGGAAGATTAACCATGACCCCGATATAAATAAGGGGTTGCTATGAAGCATTGTTTTGGTTAATCCTTCTATGCAACACTGAAATAAACCAATGAAAGAGATGTATTTCCGTGAGTAATAATTCTATAGACAGATATTTAAGGATCGTACTGTCATGTTTTATGACTTCAGGTATTTATTATTATTAGTGGCTTGATGAATTAATAAAATTCGTGTAGACACAAATTACAATGAGGGCCAAGTCTGGATCAATGATGACTACTGGTGGCGGTATGAGTCATGGATGATGACTATTCCATGTCTGGAACTCTGAGGTCCAACACTAATACAACAGAAATCTAGTTTATACTATTCTATACTATGTGAGAGATATGTAAGAATCTTTTGCTTCTAATTTTATGGCTCATGGATTATGATTATATCAATATAAAAGAGTCAATGGAGGGCTCAGTCAAGATGTTTAAATGATTAACCATGAAAGAGTGAGGTGTATTCCAAAGTATGAGAAGACGTAGTAAGGAAAGCAATACTATCAATATAGTCTGGAATGGATAATAAAGAGAAGAGTAAGCAAAAACACCGTAAATGAGGAAATATGAAATGCCTGAGGGAATGAAAGCAGAATACAAAGGACCAATGGATAGAAGATCTCAAACTTGATTTTCTACTTGCTCTTACACTCCTCAGAATGGGCACGGCCATGCCAATTTTGGCATTCTGTCATGGCCCCGAACTCGGTGGTGTCTTTGGAGAACGGAGACCCTTGTGTGTGAGTAACAGTCGAACTTTTTGTCTTGGTTTGGGCAATTTTTAAGAGTGGTCAATGCATTTTTAAGAAGTAGGAGATAGAATCAAAGGCCAAACATGACCCAGTAATAAACATGGGACTGGTACAAAACATTATGTTGAGATGTCCACATGTGAAACACAGAGACCGATTTCAGAAACAGATCTAACGTCTGTGGGAAATGATTTCATAGATAGCTATTAGGGATATCAAGGCTCTTATTCTGGGTTTTTTGGATTCATGTATATTTCTTCATGAGTAAGTAGTGAATTGATGAATAAGGCAATAGACAAAATATAAAGGAAAAGAATTCACAAGCTTGGGCCATTGATGGTTCCTGGTGGCGTAAGAGTCAAGGATGACGAATGGTACATGTCTGGACCCCTGTATGGAAGGTGTTGAATCAATACATTGTACACCTGAAACTAATATTACACTATATGTTAATTAATCGGAATTGAGATAAAAACTTAAAAAATAAAATAGTTCATATTCATTTCCCCCTTTTTTTCCATCTACTTTCTACTTTACGGAATGGATACACTCAAGCCGATAATCATTCTGTAATGATCAGGACCTTGATGGTTCAATGTGAGTAATACTCCAAATTCAATGGGGGTTGTCTGTATAGGGTATTCAGAGTTGTCTGCGTGATTGAAAAGTATGGAATATAACTTGTGGGGATGAGCCCTGGGTGTTATATGTAGGGGAAGATCGCTGGAATTTACTCCTGAAATCATTATTGCCCTATACGCTAACTAACATGGATGTAAATAAATAAATAAATAAATAAATAGTATGGAATATAATCAAAGAAAGCCACATGAGGACCAGCGATGAGATTGTGTCACAAACCAAGGTTCATGATATATCTGATTTAGCACAACACATCCTTTTAAAAAAGGAGTTCTAATCTTTTAGTTCTGAAGGTATGGGACCCAGAGTAAACTGCCTGCCACTCCTAGTTGTTTTTCTTTTTTTAGTTTACTTATTTATTTTGAGAGAGAGAGAGAGAGAGTCAGAGAGACAGAATCCCAAACAGGCTCTGCACTGACAGGACATGGGGTTTGAACTCACAAACCGTGAGATCATGACCTGAGCAGAATATCAAGAGTCGGACGCTTAACCAACTGAGCCACCCAGGCGGCCCAAAATAAATGTAAATAACTTCTAGAAAGTCGTGCGTAGGCCAGTAATGTGAATATGTTATGAACCACAGTTTGGATAATTAATCCAAATTAGCGCAAATGAAGGACAAGTAAAAAACTTTGCTTTTTTCATTCATTTCAAAACTCAAAGTCTCATTTTATGTTTGTTCCACTGATTTTTTTTATTTATTTAGTCCCACTGATGATTTAAACATTTCCCTCTTGATAAAGATCTAGGCTGATACTCATTTTGAGAGTCAATATTCTAGTTGTTGAGCAGGATGTTGGGTTCATGGTTGGCCTCTGTAATGCCTAACAATGGTTCCGTGTAATCTCTAAAAGTTAAATGCTGAAGGATTGCACCTGCACCAAGGATGTGAATGGAATGCATCTGAATAAAAATTATGATCAATCATTTTTTGAACCACTGAGGTCCACTCACAAAGCGAACTCGTGTAGGACTTTTGGGGAGTGGTCTCAGGAAAGGTCAAGAATCTAGTTGAGAAAGGTTCATGGATTTGACTTTATATTGTTAGTGAATAAATGAATGTATCAATAAGCAAATATACTCAAAGGTAAAGAAAATTAGGTCAAAACATGGACCAATTTAGAGGATATGTTATAAAACGGGAAATATTCTGTATTCAGTTCTGAAACACTTTGGTCAAGTAAGAAAAAAAAACAACATAGATTAAGGTTGTTACCACTTTGTGTAAGAAGCCGCTAGGTAGAGGGAGTTTATGAGTCGAGGTTCTGCTGTCTATTTGCAGTGGGTTTCTATGTGTTTGTTTCGTGAAGGAAAAAAAAGTTGAAATTAAAGAAATGGCTAACTGAATGAGTGAGTGCCAAGAATGAACCAATGATGACTATATTTTATTCTTTATTACATCTGCTTTGTGCCGAGAATGGCCACACATTGGCTGCTTTTGTCATTACACTTAATGGTGAGGATCCTGACTGTTACTGATGTGGCCAAAGAAAGCGTAGATTAGGGTAAGTAGCAAATTAAGTTTTTATTCTTGGCTTGGTCTTTTTGTTCATGGATGATGACATTATTTTCAAAAAGAATAAATGGCTTCATGCAACCATAACATGAAATCAAAGAAGACCTTGTATGGACTGATGATAAGAATTTGTCCTGACAAGGTCGTGCTTTATTCATTTTGCAAAAATCAAAAAACAAAAACAAAAACAGATTTCCATTCAAAAAATAGATTGCTCCCTCTCAGCTTAAGAAGATTATAGACACCTTCTAGTCATAGTCAAAGGTCTTGTCCTTGGATTGGTTGTGTTTTCCTTGTTTATTTTATTTTATTTTATTTTTATTTTATTTCATTTCATTTCATTTATTTTATTTCATTTTATTTATTTTATTTTATTTTATTTTATTTTATTTTATTTTATTTCATTTTATTTTATTTTTATTTCATTTCATTTCATTTATTTTATTTTATTTCATTATATTTTATTTTATTTTATTTCATTTTATTTATTGTATTGTATTGTATTGTATTGTATTGTATTGTATTAAAATAACCCATAATTGAGCAAATTAAATGTAAATATGCTAGTGAAATTACAACGGTCACTCTTGACGAATGATGTGAGGATTCCCAACACAAAGATTTGTTTCACTTGGGTCGGTTATTTCAGCACTCTGCTTTAGGAGCACATAGAGAGACTTACTTGTAAAAAATTCCCCCTCTTGTTTGGAAATAAATTCTGTGTTGTTGACTTTACCTTTGAAAAGGAATAACTGACTAAACTAATAAACAAGGAAAAATCCATATGTAAAGAAAATTAGAGTGGCAAAGCGTGTCCCAATGCTAAAATTTTATGAAACAAGAATTAGGATCAACCCCATTTTGCTTCTCTGAGACCTATGTAATGGAAAAGATTTAATCTTCCCCTCTGTGTATAATGAGGACAGATACAGTTGTTAAAATATTCATTATTTTCATTCTGGTACTTTGGTGGGTCCCTGGATGTTAGTGTTATTGTTGTTGCTGCTGTAGTTGTTTAGTACATTGGTGTTTGAAAATCTGAATTGAAGGAGGCAGAATCCTGGACCAGTGATGGAAATGTGATTTGAAAGAAGGATTAAGGTCATTGCAGTTTTGCACCACTGACATTTATGAAATAAAGCATTTACCTTTTTTATCGTTGTTTTAGTAGCGTGTAGTATGAGGTACTAACTCTGCCTTTTGTACTGAAATAATTGAGATATTTTTTCTACTTACCTAGATTATTTCTTTTCTCTATCTCACAAATACTCATCACCTCATATATGTGGAGGTGGCGGCGGGAATTTCTATTCTATTAAAAAAATTTTTTTAACACTTATTTATTTTTGAGAGAGAGACAGAGAACGAGGTGGGGAGGGGCAGAGAGAGAGGGAGACACGGAATCCAAAGCAGGCTCCAGGCTCGGAGCTGTCAGCACAGGGCCTGACTCGGGGTTCAGACCCACAAACCGTGAGATCCTGACCTGAGCCGAAGTCGAAGTCGGACTCCTAACCGACTGAGCCACCCAGGCGCCCCAAGAATTCCCTATTCTAAAATGTTTTGGCACTTAGTGTCTAAGACAGTGCTAAAATAACTCATGAGGTGTTCATTTCAGCTCAACATTGACCCAGATCCATGTGAGTCTGTGTGTTGGTTGTGGCATTTGTGTCTGAATCCAGTCTAGTTCCAGCTGTCACGTAGCTCTTTGGGACTAGGTAGAGACCAACTTATAAATGCAACAATTCGATATAATGGGCAAGGACTTTCCAGAAGCACGGAAGGTGGGCCCTTGGCTCAATCTTCAGTATCAGATGCTTTACAAAGGAGATGACGCTTGAGCCAATGAAAATCTCGCTAGGCTGTAAGCTCCATGAAGTTAGGGGTCGTAACCCCCTTGTCCTCTGCACTGCCCATTATGCCTAGCTCACAGAGCACGAGTAATAGACCTTTGTGGAATGACAAATTGCATAGATGGTGAATGACTGGATGAAGCAGTGAGCTCGTGAATGAAGGAGGCTTTGAGTAAACAAAGGAAAACATATTGATGAAAATGTTGAGTATGCACGCGTGTTAACAAATTGATAATGAGTTGACACGTCCACTTAACCAAATGCATACGTGCGTACATGTATGATGAATTAATTATCGAATCAATGAGTGGATGAGATGGTGTGTAAGGAAGAATGTCAAAAGGAGAATGAGTGATGAATAAATAAGTCAGTGGGTGAATGAATGAAAGACTAGTAGCTCAAGGAGTCAACAAGTGAAAGATGGGTGCACAAATAGACGAAAGAATAAGTGAGTCCCTGCATGAGTTTGCGAATTGAGTTTCAATGAGAACTGAAAGTGAATTAGTGATGAGGGAATGAATGAACCAGCGAGTCACTGAGTGAATGAGGAGCCAAATGCATTAATTGATTAATAAGCCAAAAACTGAGTGAGTGAAGAAATGGACAAATTGATGAAAGAAGGAAAAAGTGGGAGAATTTAACAAACTAGTAGAGAAATAAGTCCATGAGTGAGACAAGTTAATGAGCAGACGAATAAGCCAGCGGATGGAGGGATGCATATAGTAGAGTGAGTGAATAAAATAACGAATTAGTGAGTGAGTAAACGAGTCAATGGATGGGAGTGCAGTCCAAGAACAGCTTAACTGCCCTGAATGAAGGAGCCAATAAACAAATGGGTCAGTAAATGGGTGAGTGAGTCGGTGATCCGTGTGTGAGGCAATGAGTGACTGAAGTCACACTGGGATCCCTTCCCTGACCACTCGGGAGAGAGCTAGCCACACCCCAACCTCACGCCACTTTGTAAATAGCTCTACCGGAGCGCCCATTCTACTCTATCACGGGTATTTGTTTACGTGTTATCGCTAAGCCCATGTGCCCTGCGAGAGCCAGGAACCGGGTCAGATTCCACTCTGCATCCCAGCGCCCGGCCAGCCCCGAGCCTGGGAGGCGCCCAGTCAACTATTGCCGAACGAATTAATGAATAACTAAAAATACATGTGCTTTTGTGGAACCAGGCTGGCCCTTCTCAGAACGGTCTGGGAACCGTCCCGCGGGGAGGTGTGCTGTGTCAGATGGCCTGCGGCGTTCTCCGACGCAGGTCCAGATTCTCCCTTGAGGCCAGCTTCTAGTGTTCGGTGCCAGACAGACAGGATACTGGCAGTTCTGACTGCCCTGGACACTGGCCCATCCTTGGGCAACGCTGGCTTGGCATGGTGGAGTGGAAGCCCTGGGTCTTCCCGAAAGTTGCCCTTGCCTCTGCCAAGACAGGAGGTCAAAAATAACCTGGTCTTGTTTTTATGCCTCCAGCAAGTGGGCCTGCTCTTTGCCTTTGCAAGGAAACCGAGTTCCTCTTGTGGTTGTTGTGGGTTAGAGGTGAAGGACCTCTGGACCTCGAGCCTCAGCTCCATGTCTTCCACGAAGATAACGATTGTTACGGGAATTAACCTTGTCTAGCAAGAGCGTGTTAGAAGGCCCATACTCTGGGACCTGGGAGGGAATAAATGCTTCGAAACTTACCCGAAGTAGCTGTAATTGATGGTTTCAATTGCACTTCTTTAGAAAGTTCCCAAATGACACCCACGTAATACGCAGATTCCCCTGTCCAAGAAGAATGGCGAGTTCGACGAAGTTCTAGAACAATGCCAGTTTGGATGGGATGGGTCCAGACTATGCACCTTTAAGACAGCATAACATGCCGTTCTGCCAGGGACAGATGACGAGAAAAGTAAGTTGGCAACATCTTTGCCCTCTGTGGGTATTTGCCCAAGACCGCCCCCCCTCCACTGCCCCCTCCCTGTATTGCATCATTCCTCCCTCCTGCAATTACGTGTTATAATTTTATACCCACTCTATGGCTGACGCTGACCACTCCCCCTCCTCTCCTGTCTTGCCTGTTCCTGACCCTGGATTCCATCTCTCACTCCTGGTTTCGTGTCCTTCCTTTGGACTTGGCGATGTAACGGTCATTTGGCTTGGAATATAGCCTTCTCCTTCCTGAAGACTGGATTTCAGCTCAAATCATTGGCCTTTCTACTTCGGACTGAATCAGGTAGACCCCCGTCTCCCTTCTTAATAGTGGACATCTGGGACCCTAATTTTGAGTCTTCTGGGTTGGCTGTCTTCCATCTGGGCAACCTCCAGCCCCTCCGGGCCCCCTGAATGCTGAGGGCGGGCGGCAGGATGAGCATCAGTGGCCTTCGTCTAGAATCTAATGTGTGACTGGAAAGTGTATGGACGCAGGACGTGGGACTTAGGTTCTCACATTCCCCAGGATTGTTGGGTAAATGAGGTGCTTGGACCTCATAGCGTTCAACAGCTTCTAGTTGATTCTAATCTGTGCTTTCCGTGGTTGCTCAGCTTTGTGCCATGCCCAACACACCTGTCACCTGCCTTGCACTCACATAGCCCGTTGTCTTCCTTCCTGGCTCCTCACCTCCCGTGGTCCAGATTCGTCCTGTCGTGCTCACGTATCCATCCTCCACACCCCCGACAGAGCCCTTGTTATGGTGTTAGTTATGACCTACTGGTTTCTCCCAAAGGGAATGAACTCCTTGGTGTCAGGTAACCCACCAGAAGGTCTAGGCTTCAGTGAATGTTTGGTGAACTAATCGTCCATTCTTTCATTTATTCAGAAAAAGATTGGGCTCTTTCTGTGGCACCAGAGGTTGGGTATAAGCAGCAAGAGGCAGGCCATATCCTATCTCTGCCCTCATGGAGCTTCAAGTCTTGAGTGGCAGATAGATTTCGAACAAATTTTCACTGTGGAATTTCTTAATCACCCTCGTGACGAGCTCCATGAAGCCCGGGTGCCATGGGCTTTGCTGACCTGCCACCTGGGCTGGTCTGGCCCTTATGACAAGCTCCCTCTGCTTTGGGGGGGACACTCTGGAAGGACAAGGCCATGGCCACGGTCAGAGCTGGCAGATGACTGTGGGTCCCTGTGGGCAGGTCCTCGGACATCATTGGAGGAAAGAGGGATGGGTGGATTTTGGGGTTTGTGCAGCGGCCCTTTGGTTATTACTTGGGCAGAAGCGACCAGCCAAACATTGTAGTCACGCGGGCCGCGTGCTTGTTAAGGAAGGCTCTGCTGAGGCTCAGGGTTTGAGCCACCCCGTCAACTTCCAGGTGGTTCTTCTTGATGTACTGCCAGATGACAAACTGAGGGTACACTGGAACATGTGTTGACCTTGTCTCCCTCCACCACATTCCATTCTGAGTGTCTTCAAACGGCTGCCCGAGAAACCACCGTGGGGGTAGCATCACTGTGATGTTCTGCAGCGAACCTTGCAGTCCACACGCCTTGTTCCGGTCACCTTCACCGATGCCACCCTCCCTCGGCCTCCAGCTTTGGTCCTGTCCCTTCCTCTGTCTCCAGAGAACCCAGGAGGCTACCTCTCTCATGCCCGGCACCACGAAAGTCCAGACTTCCCTCATGTTGGCCTGGGTCAGCCTCTGGATTGGTCTTTTTGCCGTTCCTTCAGTTTGTTCTCCATGCTGCAGTCAATACAATCTTTCTAGATTTTTCTAGAATGCATGAGAAAGAGTCCCATGCTCCCTAAAGCCCTTTTGTGAGTTTCGGAAGCCCCGGGGGAAGCCCAAGCTCCTTGCTTCTCACTCACGGTCTTTGCGACTTGGCCTCTTGCCCTGGCTCCCACCTTGGCCTGGCCCTATGTGTCACCCGGCAGACCCTCCCAGACTCTGTGTCTGCGTCTCTGTGCCTTTACACATGCTCCTGTTCTGACCCTGTCCTCACTGCTCAATAGCTGGACAGCCTGCCTCCCCCTGGTGGGTTGAGTCACCCCACATTTGGAACTGTTGCATGACCATGAACTTGACCTCCATTCAGAAACGTCTCCTGTGCTTGAATTAGGTGTCTGCCTTTCCAGCCCGGCTGTGCTCGGTCTGGGGTGTCTCGGACCACCCCCACCCCCATAGAACCTGTGCAGAGTGGTGGGTCCATCCGTCAGAAAGCTGGTTGAATGAGACACTGAATGAACACACAAAAGAATGATTGGGAGGTCATTCTGGGGGGCAGATCCTGTCCCCGGAAGAGAACCGGGGTCCTTGGCACTGGGGAGTAACACCTCCTCATGACTGAGGCCTGTACCCCTCCTCCAGCCAATTCCATTTTCCTTTTCGCCTGCGACTCATTAGGAGATATGTAACCTTAATCCTTGAAATTGCCTGGGACGGAGCGTGTTTTCACTCAAGGACATGAACATGGGGATTTTATTCCTTCTTAAATAAATCTCACTCCCCCAGGAAGTTTGGACAGGATGTGGGCAATCAGACCAGGGCTTGAAACTGAACATTTTGCAAAAGACCCGTTTCAAAATTTGAAACCCTGTGGCCACTGGCCAGAGCTGAGTCTGGTTGGCGGGGGTCGCTGGGGCCTCCTCGCAAAGAAGGGAAGCAGAGATTGAAAACTAACCTTCAGCTGTCACTGAGCAAGCTGATGGTTTTGCAAGGCAGAATTCTGCGGTTCGGTTTTGCTTCTCTGTGAAACGAGTGAGCTCGATCACCCCCATCAGCCTTCCTCCAAGCTCTGTGCGGAGGCCTCAGACCCTCCCGGAGCCAGCGTGGAGTCTGACTTCATCCCGAGATGGATAGGACAAGCGTGTAGCACTAGCTGGGGCTGCATGCTTAGGGGTGGGCCCAGCTTAGGGCTCGCCCTTCCCCTGGGGGGTGCCCCCGGAGCCTGGGGAGAAAGAGTAATAACATTGCATTATGCCTGTCGTCACCAGGCACGGCCGAATGTTTCCCCGTTTCATCCAGAGATGGGTGACACTGATTCCTCATTATGGCGACAAAGAAACTGAGGCCTGGGGAGGGCAGGCCCCCGTGCGTGACTCCTCCCAGGCTTCTCCTGAGTGGGCTCCCGCCTCCCAGAGTGGTGGCTGAGGCTGGTGCCCCAGGGTCACAGGTGTGGCAGGATGGATCTTGGGGGGCGGAGGAACACATAGCCCCAGAGAGCAGTCCGCAGTGTTTGAGCCCTTGGGACTGGCTGTCTCGCCGTCCCCGCTGAGCTGTGAGTGAACCCAGGCCCCGGACTGGTCCCTTGGACAGGGAGATTCGTGGTCTCTCATTCTCTTTTGACTTTTTATCTTTTTTTTTTTTTCTTGCCAGGAAAGAGCAGTGTGTGCCTCGAAGTCACCAGAACGTTCCAGGCTTTGGGCTCCTCATCTGTGAGAGGGAAGTGAGTTTCATTCTTTTATCCTGCAGAAATCTTGCTGCGGGCTGTGCCCGGCGGGTGTGCTGCACGTGGCCTGGCAGGCAGACCCAGCAGGGAGCCACGGGAGCTGCCACTGGAGCTGGGCTTCAGAGTGGCTGGCCTCCTCCGTGCCCCCAAACCTGTGGACGCTGCCCGCTCCCCTTCCGCCAGCACCCCCTCTGTGTTCTCTGGGCCTCAGCAGCCACCGAGGACCGTCAGGAAGGGTGACGTTTCCCTCTTCCCTACATCTGAGACTCGAGTCGGAGCCAACGGCTGCCCAGCCTCAGTGTCCCCATCTGTAACCACGGGAGAAGGATGATGGCAGGGCTCTCCGCTGTTCCCATTTTGCCTGTCGTGGGGAAGGAATGGATAGCTCTCCCTTGGACTCGGGTCCCAGTCCCCCTTCCCTCTGTCCTCCAGGCCCTTGATCTTCACTGGTCTCTTTGGGGCTGATTTGTTATATTTTCTTTTCCCTCAGATCAGCAGGATAAAATAAAAGACCGTCCTGCCAGCTTGGCAGGGGCCTGACCCTGTCCCCGGCAGATGTTCCCGGGGACAGCAGGAGCTGGTGACCCCCGCCAGCAGGGGCTGCTGGCAGCTGCCCAGAGGGGACAAGGGCAGGCCTGGGCACATGTGTCCCTGCCGTGGCTTCTCTTTCCTCAGCTGGCCCCTCCCCTCCGCTGTCCCCGGGCACCGCAGGGATTCTGGCCTCATTTTCTGATGGGCCCCCTCCGTGGGGTTCTCTGGGGAGCCCCCCCCCGGGCCAGAGTTCAGACTTCTAAAAGGGCTACTCGTCCAATCCCCTGCGCCCCTGGGGTCACTTGCTGCTTCCCTGCGACTCTGGGCCCCTGGCCTTCCTGTTCTTGTCAGTCCTCTCTATACATACCCTTTGCCCTGTCCCTCCTCCCGCCAGCGCCCCCCATCCCATGGCTCCACAGGTCACCCATCCAAATATTTAGTACCCTGGTGAGTCGTGGGCCCACATTCCTCGGTTTGGCTGTTTATGCAGCTGGTGGGCGCTCCTCGGTCTTGGAAAAGCCATACTTGAAGTGTGGGGGGGTCACCTAAGGTGGGTAGCATTTCCTTCGAGCGGCCCTGGACCCTCTGGCCTGAGTCCTTCACTTTGTGGGTCTCCTGGTTTCTTCGCCAGCACACCCCTTCTCAGGGACTGCACCCTGTGCAGGCTTGGATCCCTACTGGGAAGAAGAACGAGGCAGAGTGGTGGATGGGAGGGGCTGGCGTTGGCCAGAGGCGGAGGCCTCGATGCAGGGTGGCCATTCTCTGGGGTGCAGCGGGGCACAAAGGAAAGGGGTTTTGTGAGCTAGAAAGCGCTCAGCAGCTATTGGAGAAAGAAGGGAGGGAGAGGGGCCCTACAGGGCCCCCCAGCCTGCCTCTGCATAGCCCCCAGGGGGGCCGCTCCTCTCTTAAGGTCTCCCCTCTCCCCCAGCACTGGCTCGAGTTGATAGATCCTGCAGAGGTCCTGTAGAGGCTCAGATGAGAACAGTGAGCGCCACTCAGTGCCCAAGTCCAGGGCGCGTCCCATACCCCTGCAGCAGCTGTCACACTGGATTCCTCCCTGGGATGCACAGGACGGAGGGGTGCAGCAGAGAGATGCCCTGAGCACAGAGTCCGGATGCCTGTCATTCCCATCTGGGAGGCTGCTGGCCCCCAGCAGCCGAAGGGGCTCGGGCCCTGAGGGTGTGGCAGCACATGTCTGTGGTTTGCTCATCAAGACTAAAGAACGTAACAAACTTTTATGGCTAAGTCTACCAATTCTGTGACATTTTGTAAAAGCCCTGCAAGGAAACATCTGGAAAACTCCCTTCCTGCTCCTGACAATTGTTGCAAACAGCACGTTTCAAAATACTCAGAACGTCCGGGCTGCAAAGCCCAGAGCTGACTCCTGGCCTGGCCTGACCGGCTAGGGGACGGGGTGGGTGCAGGGCCACCCTCGGCCCACCTGCACTTGCCCCCTTCCCCAGAGCCCTCTGGGTGCCCGCTTGCCCTCTGCTGTGATCTCAGGGAGAACCTCAGTTTGGGAGGGTGTCCATCTGTCCTTGAGACCAGCCCATTTCTGTCCCAGCAGGGAGAGTGGCTAGGAATGGCCCAAGCAGGGCTCCAAATCCAGACGTAGTCAGGGGTGGGTCTCAGCCTGTGAGGTCAGGGCTGGCGGGGCCGCTGCGTGACCATGGGGCTCTAGGAGCGTCCACCCAGCATGGTGGGGGAGGGGGGGGGTGGATAAGTCACTTAGTGTCTGGCTCTGGGTTGGAGCTAGGCAGGGTTTATGGATGGGCGTTAAATCCTTCAAAGGCCGAATAACGGTAACAGAAGAGCCATTCATGGATCTTCGGTCACTGGTGTCATGGAATCAAGACTGTAATCAGTTTAGTCCCAGGGGTACAGAGGATGATAGTGTATTACTTAATATGTAAGTATTTAATTAAATATTTAGTATTTAAGGGCTGCAGTAACTCCAGGAGTCTGAAAGCGCTGACCCGCCAGGCCAGGCCCAAGACGCCCACTGCTCCTCGTCCCCCTCCTCCCTCTCCTCCACCCTGCTCCAGCCTGAGTTTCTTGTGATGCCGGTTCACCCTTCCCTTCAGCTCTGTCACTGTGGGAGGGTCTCCCCACCTGGAGGTGCTCGGGACCTGCCGCTTGGAACTCCCATGTGTGATTCCATGGCTGGCCACTTCCCGTGGAATTCTGAGTATCCAGAGGGCAGCCGCTGGCTCCTTCCAGCTCCACGTACCCCGTGCTGGCCTTGCCATTCTCAGAGTGCTCCCCAGGGAGTGTCTGCGAGGGACCCATGTGAGTCAGACACGCTCACGCAGGCTGGATTTGGTCTTGTGACTTGGCCCTCTTGCCTTCGTAGGTCATTCTGCATGGAGCCGTGGAGGTGTGGTTTCCTGAGCACGAGTTTTCCCAAGGACGCTTCTGATGCGGGGAGCCCCTGCTTCACTGGGTGAGTTGTGCTTTTTTTGGTTGCCCTTTAAAAGGCATATGTGCCTGTGACTAAGGGCCACACACGGTCTAGATAATACAAAGACTATAGGTGATCAAAGATGGCTGGAACAGGTACGCAGGGCCTCGGGGGGCCCCGAATGCATGCACTACCCACCCAGAGCTGCTTCTCTGCGTGGAGGGCAGGCTGGCCGGATGAGCCACATGGAAGTTGCCCATGGCAACCCTAGGGAGAGTGCACGCAAGGAGGCTTGGCCCCAGACAGCTCTCCCTCGTCCCCGGTCCTATCCAAGCAGTAGGGACCGTGCTCACTTCACAGCTGACTGGGCACCAGAGTCATTTTTGGCAGCTTGACTTGGGACTTGAGTTTTTACCTTCACCCTCCTGGCAGCAATGAGTCTTTTAAAAATTATGCATAGAATTGCATTTTGTTAACTCATTACTGTGATGGAAATTGCAATAAGCAATGGGAGCCGTGCGAGTTTTTCCCATAAAAGACACTAAGCTAATAACTAACATTTATTGTACTGAACGATTCCAAAAACTAGTGTTTTCCTCCTCATTGAAAACGAAATACATGTTTATTGTAAAAGCTTGTGAAATACTGAAAACAAATAAAATGAAAAATAGGACGCCCCCTCATCCCAGCCACTCAAAGATGAACATAAATTGCATAAATGTGTGTGCGTGTGTGCACGCGCACGTTTTTACACACATACGTTATGCATGTATATTTTTAACTGGGCTCCTTATTGTCATCCTAATTTTTTCACCTAACTGTATATCCTGAATATCTTCTCGTGCCATTAAGTAATTTTCTAGCTTGTGATTTTTTAGCGGTTATGTAGTATCCTAAGAACTGCTACCTCAAGACCGATGTAATAGCTGCTCTCTTGTCAGATGTCTAGATAATTTTAAAATCTGGATTGTGTATAAGTTGAGGTGAGCACCTTTGTTCATCCCACGTACATACCTGACGTATTCCCTGAAGTTCGTTCTAAAAGCAGAGTGGTCATCTCAGAAGGTGCAAGCATTTGATGGCCACATTGCCCTCCTTAAACTTTGTGCCAATTTACAATCTCAGAATTAGTTGAACGAGTGACTTCTTCTATGGGGATTATCAAGGTTTCGATATTTGCCAATTTGTTACACACGTTATTGTCGATTTTATTACCTGGGATCACAGCATTGCCCCCGTATCTTTATTGGGTCTTAGTATTTGAATTGCCAGTTCAGGTTCCTTGCATTTTGCATCTTTCCCTTGGTTTAATTTTTGTTGAAGTCCTGCACATGCTTCATTTAAGAATCAGGTAGTTCTAGAAGCCTGTTGTACAGGTATCAGTGCCCACCCACCCTCCGGTCTCCCTACTCCACCCCATGTCCTGCTCCACAGAACCAATGGCTGTTGCCTCTTTTAACTCATTCTCTTGACATTTACATCCATGTTTCTAAGTAACATTCTTATTTTTCTACTTCTCAATCTTTTTTTTTTAAGCTTGAGCGTTATCTTGATTTTTCAACCATCAAGCATATGTCCTTGGCCTCCCCATCCACAAGCATACCTCTGTGCCCCACCCCATTCCCTTATATATATTTGGTTCATAGTTTTGGTTTGGTCAGGATTCAGTGTTTACATTATTATAACCACGTAAACATTCTTAGGAGCTGAACAGCAGCATTATGATTATTTACCCCTTCTTCACAACTTTTTGTTTTCTTTGGAATTAATAGTTATCTGGGTTTTGTTTGTTTGCATTTTTTGTTTAGTTTTTAATGAATTTATCATAGATCTATTCTCAGCCTCTCAATACATTCAAACCCATTCAAACAATTTTTAAAATGCGTTTTATCTTTTTGAAGAAATCTCTTCCTGGAGCCTTCTTGTTTCTTCTGTTTTGGATTGGTTGATCTTTGGGATTCCTGTCCTCATCTACCCTCATTCTCTTCCCAGGGATTCCCCTGATCCTATCTTCTTGGTTGGATCTCTGATTTCATAAATCCTGGGTTATCTTTTTTTGTTTACTCTCTGTGTTGCTAGAGTGCACCCTCTAGCAGTTATCTCAGAAAGGGCTCATGGAAGGTATATTTTTGAAGACTTTCCACATCTGAAAAGGAGAATGTCTAGTTCACAATTGACATGGATAGTTTGGCTGGGTATAGAATTCCGGTTGGTCATCTTTCTTCCCCACAGATTTTGAAAGCATAAATAATTGTCTTCTAACTTCTAGTGCTGTTGCTGAGAGGCCTGAAACCTTTGTGATTCCTCATCCCTTGTGTGTGAGCTTTTTTTCTCCCTTTCTGGAATGTGCAGGATTTTCCTATTGTGTTCTAGTGTTTTAAATGTCATGTATACACATCTTGATGTGGATCTACATTCATCCATTTTGCTAGGCCCTTTTGATCTGAAATCTGTTGTAGACAGTTTTTTTTTTTGAACAATCCTTAGATAATTTCCTTCCATCTGTTTTTCTAGAACTTTTATTTTTTGCATGTTGGATCTCTGACTGGTTCTCTAATATTCCCAAATTTTTTTCTCTGATTTTCAAACTTTAATTTCTTTGTTCTCCAAGAAATTTCTGTCTTTATTTTTAACCTATTTTCATTGCTGCAATCTCTTATTTTCAAGATTTTTTTATTATACTCTAAATATTATAAAATTTTGTTTCATGGATGCGATTGCTTTGGTAGTCCTGATAACGTTTGATATCCCTGAAAATATTTATGATATTTTTTCTGAAATTTTCTGTTTCCTACAGTCTCCAAACTTTTTTCCCATCCAGTTGTATGTGTCTCTGACTTCCATGTTATATGCTTTCTTCAACTCTACAGATATATGTATAGGTACACACACACACACACACACACACAAATACACTAATGAGCTGTTTGAAAGCTCTTGGCATTCAAACTGATGATCCAGTTGGGATTTGTAGCTGTGGGCTTTACTGTAGAGTGAGCTAGTTGGTGTTTCTATTGGGTAACCCCATGTTTAGCATTTTAAAGCCTTCTTTCTTTTGGACTGCTCAGATGCTCCAAAGGTCTTTTAGTTTCTGGCCTAGAGTATGTCTGGCTGCCACTGCTCTGAGAGGCTTGAGGAGGAAAATGGCAGAGGCAAGTGGTTCTCAGCATCCGGCTTGTAATATTTTGCTTTCTTCCTCTTCTTAATTTAGAGCTTTTACTCTCAGCTGTGCCTGCTGTTTCTGTATCAGTCACCTCTGCTTTACTTTCTCTGTGCAATACATTTTCAGTCTTTTCTCAAGATCAGGGAAGGCTCTGAAGTCTTGGTGAGGATTTGGGGAGATGTCTTCTTAAACAGACTTTCAGCCAATTCATCCTAGTTAGGCTCAGATTTTCCTGCCACATTGAGGCACCTGGTGCTGTGAATGCCTGAGACTTTTGTGGGTTCCATGGAATACATCAGCCTTTATTTCAGCCTTCCTTACAGTCAGCTTAAGATTCGGTTTTCCCAGTTCCGAATCAGTTTTCACTCTTGTCTTGTCTGTGTCCTTGTGTGCTTACCTCAGAATGAAAATCTCTTCGCCCTCATTTAGTGCAGTTTCAAGGGGGCAGGCAGGTGAACATCTGTATTGAATTCACTATATTGAACTGGAAGTCATTTACCCATTTTTCCCTGTTGGTGTGTTCCTCTTTGATTTTTTTTATCTCATAAGACATTTTTAATAAGAACAGTAGCTTTTTCTATCGCGTATTTTCAATGTCCCCCCACCTGACTTTTTCATTGGCCATCCCATTTGACTCAGGGGGCTTTTCATTTTTTAATTTCAAACATTTTTATGTTCTAAAAAAATCTATCTCTAATTTTTCCTCATACTTTGTTTTTCTGTAGAAAAACCTTTCTCACCCTGAGCTTATCTAGGCATTTTTGTTTTTTTCTAGTTCTTTTATGATTTCATCTTTTATATTTGAATCTTTAATCATTTGTTTATTGTGAGAGATAACTATATGTTCTTTTTCCACGTGTACCACATGCTAGATACTTTCATAGTTTTTGTTTCTTGCTGTGGCTTTCTATGATTCAATTAATCTGTTTATTCTTATACTAGTATTGCTTTGTTTTAATACACTATTGTTGTAATATGTGTTATTATTTGTTAGTAATAGTCTTTCATTCTCATATTGCAATATTTTCTTCATTGGTCTCATTTGTTTATTTTTCTGGATGAAGTTTGATGATGTCAGGAAGTTAAAGACATAGATTTTCTGTGGAATTTTATTAAATTGAAAATTAAAGAGAATTGATATTATTTGATACTTGGCTTTGTATAATCTTTCACCATAATATATATATATAATATATATGTTATATATATTATATATATTATATATATATAATATATGTATATTTTATATATATATATTCACAATTTGTCAAATTTGACAAATTCACAATTCATCATTAAGTTCATTTTAAGGAAGTAAATATTGCTTACATATTTCTATTGTGAATTTGTTCCTTTCTATTTTCTAAACTGGTTACTACTAGCATGTAGGAAAGAGATTGCATATTTATTGTTATTGGCTGTCTACTTGAATTCTTTCATTTTTTTCCTACAAGTTTTTATTTGAATGTTTTGGAACTTCTAGGTAAAAAGTCCTGCATTTCTATATAATATATATTTTGCCTTTTTTTTTTCAGTATTTCATCTCTTCTATTTCTCTTGATTGTCTGATAGCATTGGCTAGATCTTCCAAAACATTAAATTGTGGAAAATAGAAATCTTTATCTTGTTTCTGGTTCACTGTTAAGTGTGATAACAAATATTTTTTTGAGGTATATGTTTTTTTATAATGTTAATGAGATATTTATTTTTAGTTCATATGACCTTAAAATCAGGAATGGGTCTGGAAAAATGCTTTTTTGATGAATATATAGAGATGTTTGTGTTGTTTTGTCTGTTGACTTGTTGATGAAATGAATTATAATAATGTTTCATAACTCTGAAACATTTTTTGGATCAAATTCTACCTTGTTATAGAGTATTGTTCTTTTAATTTACCACGTGATTGTTTTGCTAGGATTTCACTTAGGCCTTTTCAAATTTATTTTTTGTTGGTGTTGGTATCCAAGTTATGTTGGCTTTGTAAACTGAATTAGGGAACATTTCATCTTTTCTCTGTATTCTGTACCATATATACATCATTTGAATGATCTATTCCATGAACGCTTGAAAGAACTCACCCATGTAACTCTCCTGGGATAATTCTTTGGCAACTTTTCGTATTTCTTCTGTATTCATTGGATTCTTATGATTTTTTTGCATCTGTAGAATATTTGCTTCTTTTTCTGATGTAGCTCAGCATTTAAATGTGCAAGTACTGGAATCAGACAACTTGGGTTCAAACTCTTACTCTGTCATTTCCCTTGTGACCTTGGGAAAACTGTGTCTCCTTCCTAATTCTTGGTTGCCTCAGTTGTTAAATAATTAAAATGAGAGCCTGTAGCTAAGAGTGCCACTGTGAGGATTAAAGAGATAAAGTAACTTGCACCTTGTCTGGCACATAGCGAGTGCTCAATGATTTTTCAAGACCTGTTATTAATCCTGGAAAATAATAGATTTTTTTTTGAGATTTAAAAGCTTCTTAGCATAGAGTCCATAAATAGTATTTTTATAACATTCCAATCTGTTTCTATGATGATATCACTTTTGGCATTCTTAATTTTGTGTATGTGTACTTTATCTCTTTTTTTATTAGATGATCTTGAGGAGTGTCTGCTTTAGAAGTTTTTCAAAGAATCTGTTTTTGGAATAATTTATCAATTAAACTGTGTGCGTGTGTGTGTGTGTGTGATCAAATTCAATAATATCTGCCTTTATCTTTATTGATTCCTTCCTTCTGCTTTTCCTGAAGTTTGTTTTGTGGATCTGTCCAAATATTCCTTATGTTATTCTTCTTAAATAATGAAAACATTTCATGGTATGAATTTGCCTCTGCTTGTGACTTTGACTGCACAAGTTTTAATATGTAGTTTTTAAAACATTTAAAAATATTTGTAAATATGCTTTTCATTTCTTCTTGTTCTTAGGAGAAATAATTATCTGAATTAAATGTGCAAAGTAGAGCTTATTTTAAAATCAATTTCTAATTGATTTGGCTTGTGTGTTGTTGCTTATGTTGTTTTACTCAATTGTGGTTATATTTCATTGTGGCTTGGAGAATATGGACATGTAGATTCTACTTTGGAGAACTTATGGATGTGTCCTTTGTGCCTTATATAATCAATTCTGTAAACATTTCATGGACCTTCAAAAGTAAGGTGTACATCTTGTTTATAGGATATCGATTCTGATGTAAAGACATTTAGTTTTACTAGGTTTTCTGTTGATTCTTTTGGATTTTCTTAGTAAAGAAAGAAGTAATTGGTAAACCTAACTTAATCTCATTCCAATACTTTGTAACATTTATCTATTTGCTTTATTATTACGTTGGCCATAGCTTTGGGGACAGTGTAACTTAATATTACTGAAGTAAGCACCTTTTATTTCTTATTTCCTGTTAAATATGATGTTGCTTGCCTCTGAATTTGGGGTATGTTTATCATTTACTTTTTTGCCCAATTGATGTCTTTATAACTGAGAGGGCGCTGGAAACTATTTCTATCTGTTTCCCTCATTTCCCTGGGATGCTATTTTATTCCTAATGTAAATGTGAATGTTCTATCATTGCTGTGGATTGTACCTTCCACCTCTGAGAGGTGGCTTTTAGCGACCTATTTAATGATTTCACTCTTGAGTACTGGACATTGCAGAGGCACCTCTGCTTTATTTTCATTTGTGTTCCGGAGTTAGGCAGCCCTACTCTCCCACGTGAGTGTTTCTAGAAGTCTGTATTCAAGGCAAAGTGTTTGGAAGTTGAACCAGAGACTGTCATGTTCCCAAGTATTCTGCTCCTCAAGAGCTCAATATTCTGTATGTTTCCAGGCAATTTCTAGCATTCCACGGATGTTCTTTAATTTTGTTCTTTTCAAACACATAGTTGACTGCCTTAAATTCAATTCCTGGGGCTAGAGATGGGCCCCATTGGGTCTGCCTGATGATTTCTATCTTTGTCTTAATTTCTTAAGTATATATGAGATCTATGCTCTTACGACGGGTATCAGCAACTTTATTTTTCCATTTTTCATTTATTTTTACAAAGAAAAAAGAGCAAAGTGTAATTAAATACTGCTTCTCCAATGCAGCCACACCCTTTATTCAGACCAAATATTACCCAGAAGCCCAATAAGTAAAATGGATCGAATCAATGCTGCCCTACTTGGAGCTGGGGGGTGACCTCGAGCCATGGGTATCATTGCAACAGAGGCATGGGGGGACCCCAAGGGCACCTCGGAATACCCCGTGAAAGCCTCTGCAATGAGATAATTTAGGCAATTGCACAGATCGAACAACTTTCTGTATACGCAAAGGTGGGGGTGCCGTTGATTGATGGCAGTCAGCTGTTGTATGAATTTTGTGCGTTTTGAGATGTCAGTGCATGATGGTGTGGGCTTCCTGAAAACCAAATGCATGATCGTTGAGGCCTTCCTGTTTACCTGTGCCCATTCCTTGGATTTGAACTTTTTTGAGTTAATTATTTCAAGCGTGTCTCAAGTAGACGACAGATACTTTGGATTTGAGGCTTTGCCTTGACTCGAGAAACCTCCTTTTTAAGGTGTATGTAACCCACTGACATTTTAATTGTTTGATTGTCTTGTTTGGACTTAAAATAATTGCACTAATGCTTGTCTTATATGTCTCGTCCTTGCTTTCCTGATATCTTTTACTGTAGAGATCACAGTTTTCATTTCAAAAATGTTCTCTGGTGATTCCTAGAGCACTCAACCAGTTTTCAAGTGTGTTAGTGTTTACATCTCAGGGTTGTTGTTTTTTTTTAAAACCATACTTACATCTGTATTTGTCCACGGTAAAAAAAAAAAAAAAAAAAGAAATAGCCTTCTCTGACTTTGTGTAATTATTAAGGTGAGTGTGTATCTGGTTGTTTTTTCCCCCACTCCTCTTGTTCATATGCTTTAGATGATGAGGTCTGAGGGTCTCATCACTGTCTCCTGTTTGCCTCCCCACCCTGTGTGCCCCAGTCTTTGGGAGGAGAGAGTCGCCTCTCTTTGCTTTCTCTGGGCCTGGCCCCTTCTGCAGGAGCTGAAGCTCCTTGCTGTTTCCGGGCTATGGATTGTGTAAGCCTGAAACCCTAGCACTTTGTGCCCTGCCGTGATCTCCTGTCAACACGTGGGTCAAGTGACCGTCTCTTTCCCCCTGAGCCGGTGAGCTCTGGAGAGGCGGGACCACTGAGTCAGGGCAGCCTTGGCCTCCACACGGGGCGATGCCATGGGTGTGCTCATGGCCGAGTGTCTGCAAGGATGTGTGGACCATTGGTGCGTGGGAGAGCAGCTGAGGAGCAGACAAGCGCATGAGTGAACCTTTGAGGGGGATCAAGGAAGGCACACACGGGCAACAACTGAGAGAAGGGCCCAGCCAATGGACAGGTGGCGAGTGGGGCGTTGACTGGGGTCTGGGAGAGTGAGAAGGGCCTCCAGCCGCCGGCCATCTTGTTGGGGAACTAGGTGGGGAGGGTGAGCATGTCTGCTTCTCTAGAGCCCCAGGAGGGCAAGGATGCTTTCAGAGTTCATCCCTGCCGTTTGGAGCTGTTCATCCCTTCATTCTTTGCTATTCTTACTATTCGTTCTACAGAATGTCTGGTTCTGGTCACTGGGGATTCAAAGCAGAGGCCAGTGTGACCCTTTCCTGCCCAGAGGAGTTCCCATTCCAAGAGGAGACATGAGTGGCGTCCTCTCCAATCATGGACACAGAGAAAATAAAAGCCATCAAAAGGAACTCCCCACAGCGTCCCCCCATTAGCCTTGCCCCATTGCTTCTCTTTACCTGATGACCGGTGGAGGAAGCCACCTGCCGCTGGCCCATGGCACGCCGCCACCGGAGCACGGGCTCCACCCCGCCTTCCCCATCTCTGGAGCCTTCCACTGTCATGGCCAGCCTCTCCCCTCTCCCGGGCTCTTCCCGTTGGGTCTTAGCATGCCGTAGTGCCTTCAGTCTTTAAAAATTCCCAGGAAGCTGCCTCCTCCCTCTACGTGCTACCCTCCTGGTGCTTTCTCTGTATCTCACTTTCATCTGGCTTCCGCCTCTACTGCTCCACTGGGAGAGCTTTCATGAGGCTCACCAGGGGCCTCCGGCTGATGGCTCAGACTTCTCGCTGGCGCTTCAGACTTGGCGCCCTTCTCGCCTACCTTCCATGCCAGACCTCTGCACGGGTTCTTTCGGACCTTTTCTTATGGCTCACTATTCCTCACCTGCATTCAGGGCATCACCGAATCTCTCGCGTCCTTCTTCCTGACTGTTCTCAAGCGTGCCCCCCTCCCCACATCCGTGACCCCTACCCTGCCCAGGGTGCAGCTCTCGATTTTGAACTCCTGTACTCTCTCCCTCTCCCGCTCTTGCCCCTAGAAGCACTGTCTTTTCATATCAGCAAGAGCTATTGTAGAAAAAGCACGAAGCTCCCATCTTTTATCAGCTAATAATGGCTTTCCTGTGCCTGAGTATAATAAAATCTGTAATCTTTAACCTTCATGATAAGCCTCTGAACGATCCAGCCTCCGTCTAGCTCCTCAGCCTTATTTCTGGCACGTCTCTGGCTCTCTGTGCCCCATTCGCAGGCCTGCTCGTTTGGTTACCAGGCTCCATCCAGACCATGCTTCCCCTGTCTGGTCCGTGCTCCACCTGGACCCTTCTCCACCCAGTCCTCCGCCCTCCACCCTGCATTTCCACTCCTGCCCCCTCTCTTCCTGTTTTCTTTTCCCGTCCTTCATCTTTTGCTTTAAACTGCTTCTGAGGAGCTCCCCCCGCCCCCACCCCGCCTTGGTTGGATCTTCTTCCTAAATGTTCCCAGCTCCTTCCCAACACTTTGGCCTCTTTTAATTTTGGAAGTAATGTCCTGCGATAATTATATCAATGCGGGTCTCCCTGCTAAGCTAGAAGCTGCAGGGGTGGGGAAGAGACGATGTCTTATATTCACGGTTCCAGCACCTCGGGAGTGTTTAAAAAAACATGAACTTACTTCTCTGCCTGCTCCCATGGAAGATGGGCTGGTGCTGGAAGAGGGACACAGGCGGGGTGCTGCGGAGGGTCGGGGCACGCCTAGGGCTGAGTTGGCCGAGGTGGGGTCAGGACTCGGGGAGCAGGAAAAGGGTGGGGGTCTAGGCGGAAGCCTTGAGCACCATTCTGAGGGCTTTGGTCTTCAGCAACGGGGTTGTGAGCAGGGGGCTGACATGCTCTGCACCGGGTGTCAAGACTTGGTGGGTTAGCTGTGCCCCCCCACCCTGCTGCCCGGGAGCCTGCTCTTGCCCCGTCTTTGGAGACCAACTGGTGTCATGGCTGTGTGTTCCATTTCTGCAGGGGGTGGGGGATTGACAGTTGGACCTCGAGAGGGGATGGAGAGACTCAAGGGAAGCCTCTTGGAGGAGGTGGAGATGTGGAGCAGGGGCAGTAGCTAGAAGAACCCCCCCCGGCCCCCCCCCACTCCCGCTCACTGGGGTGCGGGACTGGCGTATGCCAGGGTGGGGTGGTGGTTGTATGGCAAGGACCGTCCTAGCAGGGGTGAGCTCGGGCAGGTTGCCACCCCAGAAGTTGAGGGGCCCCCTGTCGCCTGTGAGCTCTGCCCTGGAGCGTCCCACGCTGCCACGCAGAGCAGACCACTGCCCTTCACTTGGAGGAAGAGATAGTTGCCCACGTGGCCGAAGCACGGTCAACGTTGCGTGATTTGCCTCTCCGCAGGCTTTCCGAGCCGGCACGGCCTTCCCGGGAGAGATGCCACTTCAGGGTAGAGGCACTGCTCCCCCATTTACGGTCACCACGTGTCTGCTTCCCAGTGCCAAATCAGGCCTCAGAAAGCTTTCTGGAGGTGACGCCAACTTCAGGGACAAGCCCCGGTCTGGGGTCAGCACCACTCCATGGTTCCTGAAGAGAAGGTAGACTATGGAACGTAGGCTTTATGATTTTTGACCTATGTAACATGGTCCACTAACTCTCAGTATCCAATCCATCCTCGGAGGGCACCCCGGAGGTGTTGCCAACGTGAGGGAAGAGAACGCTGGGTTTAGCTCCCGCACCGCCCCGTGGTAATTCCCGGTGCCTCTGCCCGATGTCCGAATTGTGCGACAAGGCCTATTACTAACTGCACCCTCTGGGCGGTTGCTGGCGGGGGTGCAACTCGGGGGCAAAGACGCCGAGTCCAGCCTCAGCCGTGGTGCTTGAAGAGATGGTTTTCCATGTGGCGTATGCACGAGGAAGCCTTTGTGTGGCGTGGTCCCCCCACTTCCCGGAAGCCCCGCCAGCTTCGGGAGGGCTTCGTGGAGCCAGTGCCGCCTTCGGGGGGAGCCACCGGCCCGGCCTCCGTCTTGCCGTGTGGTTACTGAAGAGCTGTCGCCCCTGTGTCGAAGTTCCCGTGTCTGTGCCCATGCCCACCTCTGATCGATATTAAATTGAATCTCAGAGGGCTTTCTGGAGGCGGTGCCGAGATGGGGGAGGAAACGGAGGTTCTGACCTTAGGGAGTCAGTTGGCCAGAACGACATCTGCTTTGCTTACGAAGATGGCGTGGTGGTTACTGCTCAGATCCAGTCCGGCCTGAGAGGACCTCTGGGAAGTGCCCCTGACTTTGAGGCGGAGGTGGCCGTGAGCCTTTCCTCGTGGCATACGTGTGTATTTTCTAACGCCCGGTGCCAGGGTTTACAGCCTGGGCTTCACGTGCCCTGGGACAACCTGCTTGGCCTGCTCAGGACGACTGGGCAGGCGTTCTTTCCGGTTGCACACGGGCCGTCCCAGAGCGGTCATTCGGCCCGCCGCTCCCCCACGCGGTCCCGTTGGCCAAACGCCATGGCCGCCCTCCCGCTGTGCCCGCCCACCCGTTCCCTCAGATCCGGCGCGGGGGCCCGGCACGTAGTGAGCACTTGATCGGTATTTCTGGAATCGTGAAATCGGTAACGTCGTCCGCTTCTGCTCGGTGGGACTTGCGGCCTTGGAGGGCTTCCTGGAGGAGCTGCCAGCTTTGGGGATA
The DNA here is from genome assembly GCF_023721935.1 of Panthera uncia. Lineage (NCBI taxonomy): Eukaryota > Metazoa > Chordata > Mammalia > Carnivora > Felidae > Panthera > Panthera uncia. The sequence continues at coordinate 3,927,578 of NW_026057582.1, read as the reverse complement.
AGCCACCAGTTCCAGCGTCGGCACCGACTCCTGACGGTGGAGACAAGACTCCTAGCCTGTTGTGTGCTTGTCGCATGATGCATGTGTTGTGCTCGGCCTGCCTTCTGATTCCCCCAGCTCTGGAAGGCTTTCTGGACCTGCCCTCAACCTCCGCCCTCGGCGTCCCTGTGTGGTACTTGGAGAGATAGTAGACCGTATAGCGTACGCTTTATCTGTGACGTATGTAACACGGTCCACTAACCCTCAGTATCAAATCCATCCTCGAGGCTCCTGGAGACGACGCTGTCTTCGGGGAGGCGCCGCCGGACCCAGCCGCAGGCCTCTTCGTGGCCCTCGAAGACCTGGTTTTCTGTGTGGCATGTTCTTTTCTGCATGATGCAAAATGACATACTCTCGCTCTTCTTGTACCAAGTTCTGCCTCGGGAACTCTCGCCACCTCTGGGGAGGAGATCTTGATTCCCTCTGGGATCAGTGCTGCTCTGCGGCGTTCAGCGACGCGGCCGACTACGCAGCTCTTGTCTAGCGTGCATCGTGGCCCGCCTCTTCTCAGCGTCAAGCGCCGCCTCGAAGAGGTCCCCGGGGGCGCCCGTGCGGACGCGAGCCTCCTCCCGGCCGTCGCTGGCACCGTGCGGTACTTGAAGAAATGGTTTACCGTCCCACATACATTTTGAATATGTATGTGGGACGGTAAACCGCTTCTTGGTATCTAGCCCAGCCATCCAAACCATCCCGGAGAGAGCCTGAAGTCAGAGAAGCAACGCTGGCCTCGCTCGGCATCCCCTCGGCTCCGCGGTGCTTGGCCGGACGGTAGACTGTTAGGTGTGTGCTTAACCTGTTAATGCTTGCAACACGGTCTTCTCCTCAGTGTCAGGGGCAGCCTCCGAGGGCCCCCCCGGGACAACGCCGCCCTCTAGGGAGGCGCCCCGCGTCCACGTTGGCACCCGCCGCCACCCGCGGACTCGAAGAAACGGTGGCCCGTGCCGCAAGCGCGCGCCAGGGAGGGACGTTGCGCCTTCTGCCGCTTGCCTTCCTCAAAGCCATCCGCAGCTGGCCTCAAGACCCGGCGCCCACGCGGAGGCAGGTGTGGGCGCTCGCGACGCGATGCCACTCCAGGTACCGGAAGGCACACTGACCCGTTCTTTTCACTGACGATGCGTGTGCAGTCTATCTTTTTCCCGTGTCGAGTCTAGTCATCTCGGGGGGGGGGGGTGCCCCGGCTCTGGGCTCGGCACCCACGCTCCGCGAAGATCCGATCGGCCCTGCCGGGTGCGCTCACCGACGATGCCCGCTCCGCGGCTCGCTTCTTCCCTTTCTGCAGCCCGGCCTCAGAGTCGAGTTGGAGCGCCGGTTCTGATGGCGGCACCGACCTCACGGTACCTGGAAAGGGTTCGACCGCACTGCATGTACTTTATTAACAGCGTATGTAACATGGTCCGCTTCTGGTCAGTATCAAATTCAGCCTTTGAAGGTCTCCGGGGAGGTCACGCCGGCCTCTGGAGACGAGGGACCCGTGGCGGCACCGGCACCGCTTTGGGAGACCCGGGAGGAGAAGTTGACCATGCTTCATACGTTTTCCTTAACAACGCATGTCACCTGGTCCACCTTCTCGTAACAGCAAGTGCACCCTGGGGGGCTTCCCGTAGGCGATACTAAGCATCGGGCGTAGCGCTCGTTCCGGCGTTCACCTCCACTCTGGGTCCTCGAGGGGTGTCTGCTGCGTGCACTGCATCTGTGGCACACATTGCATGGTGGCTTCTTCTCAACACTGCATCTGGCCTCAGAGGGCTTCCCGGAGGCGGTGCTAACGAGAGGAGAGAGACGCCCGTTGTGACATCAGCCCTTTCCACGGTACCTGAAAAGACGGTTGACCATAGAACATGCGCTGTCTCTAGGTCGTATGTAATATGGTCCACGTCTTCTCAATATCAAATTCAGTCGCAGAGGGCTTCCCAGAGGCAAAGCCAACTTCGTGGGAGACGCACCGGCCTGGCCCCGGTACCGTCCCACAGCGCGTGGAGAGATGCCAGGTCGTAGAGCGTGCGTGTCGTTCACGACGTGTGTAGCACGGTCCGCTAAGTCTCAGCACCCGCCAGCCGTAGGGCCTTCCCGGGGGCCACGCTAGCTCGAGAGTGAGGCCCGCCCGTGTGGCAGGTGCTGCCCCGCGTAGATCGCCGGGCAGTCGGCTGCGGGCCGCGTGCTCTGTTCACGACGTCGGCCCCTCGGTCCCCCACCCGGTACTCAGCACCCGATCCCAGCCTTCCCGGGCGTCCTGGAGGCGGTGGTGGCGTTGGGCGTGGGTTTGTGGTCGTCGCCCCGTTTGCCGACTGGCGACAATTCAGGGCGCTCGTTGATGGCGGAGGGCTCCCGCCCAGTTAAGGGAGGAGAGGCGGGGTCAGCGTCACTTCATGGTATTTGAAGATGCGGTTGACCATGGTGTGTACGCTTTATTTGTGACGTAGGACACATGGTCTGCTTCTTCTCAATATCACATGTCGCCTTGGAAGACTTCCAGGAGGTGATATCAGCTTTGAGGAAGAGCCACTGTCCTGGTGTCAGGGCCGCTGCTGCTTGGTACTTGGAGAGAGGTGGTCCGTGGCGCGTTCGCTTTATTTATGGCGCACATTACACGGTCGACCTCTCTGCAGTATCTCATCCCGCCTCGCAAGCTTTCCTGGAGCTAACATCAACTGCGGGGTGGGGGGACTCGATGTGCGCTCACTGCAACTCCGCGGGGTCCGTGGTGCGCTCCTCTGTCTTGTGTGTGGTGCTGACTCCTGTGTGGCAGCCTTTCTCTCGGCAAACCGCTCTGGCTTGGCGGCTTCGAGGGCGGGGGTAACTGGCGGACGAGGAGAGCGGCATCCACGCGTGTCTGGGTACATGAGATGGTTGACCAGAGAGCACACGCTTTATTTGTGCCGTTTGTGACCTGGTCCACTAACCCTCAGTATCTGATCCCCTCTCGGAGAACTTCCGGAAATGCCAACTTGGGGGAAAGAGGCGAGAAACCGGGGCCGGCCGTCTCCTCTAGAGTCGGAAGAGAGAGCGTCGGTGGGGCGTCCGCCACACAAGGGCCCGATATGGCAAACGTGGACTTGTTTTCAGTAGGGTCTCATTCCTTGGAGGGCTTCCGGAAAGCGAGGCCGTCCGAATGCAGGCAAAGGAGCGTGCTGTCTGCACCACCCCAGGGTGCCCGAGAGTGATCGGCCGTGCGCTTTATTTACGACCAAGGTCACTTGGCCCACGGCACCTGTCATCCGGGGAGTCTTGGGAAGACCTTTTGGGGAACCAGCCTTGGCTTTGGGGGCATCTGTGTCTCTCTCTGGTGACTGAGAATAGTTGGCCCCGGGGGTTACCCATAAACGTGACAGCTCTCGCGATCAGCCTCTCTGTGCTGGTCCCCATCGTCTGGCCGTGGTGCCAACCTCGGGAAGTTCAGGCTGTCGTTGGGGTGTGCTCCACTGGGGTGCTTGGCTAGATGGTTGACGGACAGTATGCATTCCACGGATGGTTCCCACCAGCAAACTGACTAAATGCACGGTGCCCGAGCCCATAGTGACAGGGCTTCCAGAACTGAGTGTCAAGTCCGGGGAAGAATCGGTGGTGTTCACGGCAGTGTTAATCAGTGATACCTGAAGAGAGGTTTTCCAGGTTTCTGTTTCTTTAATGAGGATGAAACACACCTGGTTAACCTCTTTTCCAGTATCAGATCCCATCTCGGAGACCTTCTGGTCCAGGCCCCAGCTTCAGGGAATGGGGGCTGTGGGACACGAACAAATGGTTGACCACAACGCCTGTCCCAGATCTCCGACTTTTGTCACCTGTTTTACTAACCTTCAATATCTCATCCATTCTTAGGAGGATTCCCCAAGGTGACGCCACCCTAGAGGAAGACAGCGGTCCGGCGACAGCTCCATGCCCCAGAACGTGCAGGTGGGTCAGCAGGGGTTGCACTCCTCTTGCTTCTGAGGAGTCACACACAGTCAGCCTAGTTCAGTGTCCGGCCCCACTTTGGAGGGATGGCTGGTCTTGGTCGCCTTCGGGGATGGGCTTGGAGTTAGCCCAGCCCGTGTCAGGTGGATGCTTCTTCCACCGAGAGCGTGCCCTGGAGAGTCCATGTAGGTGGCCTGGACCGCTGCTCTCAGCCTTCAGTTCATTCTGGAAAGATGTCCCGGACGAAATGACATCTCTGGGAAGGAGAGATTATGCTCCGATCAAGACGAGGCCTTTGTGTGTGTGCGTTGGGTCCCCGACGTTGGTCTGGGGTGGGACCCGTTTATTTCTAACAAGAATTCTGCTGTGGATTTATTTTAAGTCTGGAGGAATGTTGGCTGCTATGCCAGTTTAGGGGAAAGGCTTTTGTCCTCGTCCCCGGTCCGGGAGAAGCGAGCAGATAGCTAACCACAGGCCATGGGATTTACCAAGGACACACCTGGGCCGCTGACCATCGCATCCGAGCCACCCTCAGGAGGCGACGCTAACGTTAGGGAAGAAGCTAGGTTTCTGTGGACGGTTCTTCCATGTGGTCCTCGAAGAGAGGTTTCCTCTAGTGTGTCTGTTTCTTCTAGGGCAAGTCAGTCCTCCGACCTCTCTTCGGTATCCGGTGCCAGCTTGGGAGACTTCCTGCGCAAGACCGAAGTGGTCAGCCCCGGTCCTGGGCAAGCGGGCCAAGACTTAGGCTTCCCTCGCTCTGCACGTCGTGGCTGACCCCGGTGCTCCTTGCTGGTCGTTCTCAGGAAGACTTTGTGAAGGCAACGTCAACCTTTGGGAGAGGAAGTCCTTCTTGGCCAGCTCTAAAGCCAAGGCACAGAGGTAGATCGTTGGTGCTGCATGGGTTTTGATGGCGGCATGCCACGACTCTTGGCTCTGGGCTCTTTTGTGGCATCTGGGGAAGGGGCGCCGGGTTCTTAAGAGGACCCCACGTTGTTTGTTGAGGGCCGGAACACATGCGGGGGGCAACAGTGACTGGAACGACCCAATTTTTCACATTAGCTGATGCTCAAATGCCATTCCTTCCACCTGGAGAGAGCCCCAAGTGAGAGAAAGACAAGATGTGACAGAGGAAAGGTGCCGTTGATTCTGATGCGTCCGCACAGGGAGCCGCCGAGTTCCCTCACTCTCGTAGTGGAGCAGGAGTCGAAAGGCAGATTGTGGGATCTAAGGGGGCAGCGTGGCTCGGTGACTGTCCTTGTCCTCCGCTCACCAGGCCAGCCCTGAGAGAAGGGAGGGCACAGCCCTACAACTTGGTAAGAGGAAGCCTAGCATCTGCTTTCCCTCGATGTGTGACTTCTCTCTCTCCAGTCCGAACTGAAATCTGGTTTCATTCCTCGATGGTACCAACGTAAATGGAAGGCGGTGGAGGGCACCGAATAGCGTCTCGTCTGGAGGGCAGGGGCCTGGCCCTGTTCCCCGCCTTCCTCCCCTACCTCGGCAAGAGGTTGCAGCGGGCGCTCAGTTTTCTTCCCACTGACCCCGTGCTGGGCATCTGGTTTTAGAATCCCACCTCGGCCTGAAAGACTGTTTGGCCGGTGCCGTGCCGGGGCCTGGGTGTTAGTCCACCTACAGGCCCCATTGTCTGCCTCTTGACCACAAAATGCGGGGTTTATCTGTGAACGACTCTCTCCCGATGCACCGACCTCACCCGGGGTGCCAGCTGTAGCTGGAGGCACTTGTGGTGGCCTGGGGACTTCTGGAAGGAGACCGTGGCGTCTTCCCGAGGAAGGCTTCGGTAACCGGAGGGAGGTCGTGCACTGAGTGTTCTCTGTTTTGGAAAATGTTTCGCGCGTGACCTCTTTCAGCAGCAAGTTTTAAAGGGTTTCTTGGGCTGACATCCAGAAACCGCTCCAGGATGCTTGAATCAGACTCTCCGTTTGTATATGACACATGACATCGGGTCTACCGGGTGTGGCATAAACTCAGGAAAAGTTCCCAGAGGTCACAGCAGCGGCGGTGAAGATCCGGCAGTTTTGGTTTTGTGTTTTCCGTTTTTCTTTTCTTTTTTCTTTTTTTCCCCGTTAGTCTTTTTTCTTTTTTCCCGTTTTTCTTTCTTTGTTTCTTTCTTTTCTTTTTTCTTTTTTTGTCTTTTTCTTTTTTCTTTTTTCCCCATTTTTGTTTTCTTTTTTCCGTTTTTCTTTTTTTCTTTTTTCCGTTTTCTTTTCTTTTTTCCGTTTTTCTTTTCTTTTTTCTTTTTTTCCTCGTTTTTCTTCTGTTTTTTTTTTTTCTGTTTTTCTTTTCTTTTTTCTTTTTTCTGTTTTTCTTTTTTTCCGTTTTTCTTTTTTTTCTTTTTTTCCGTCTTTCTTTTTCTTTTTTCTGTTTTTCTTTTCTTTTTTCTTTTTTCTGTTTTTCTTTTTTTTTCTTTTTTTTCCATTTTTCTTTTCTTTCCTTTTCTTTTTTTTTCGATCAGTGCTCATCTTCACTACTCGAGGGAGAGGTTGTCTGCGTTGTCTTCTCTTTATTTATGATGAAACATAAACGGGAAACCTCTCTTTTTTTTTAATTTTTTAATGTTTATTTATTTTTGAGAGGGAGAGAAAGACAGAGCACGAGTGGGGGAGGGGCAGAGAAAGAGAGGAAGACACAGAATCTGACGCAGGCTCCAGGCTCTGAGCTGTCAGCACAGAACCCGACGCGGGGCTCGAACTCATGGACCGTGAGATCATGACCTGAGCTGAAGTCGGGCACTTAACTGACTGAGCCACCCAGGCGCCCCAGAAACCTCTCTTTTAGTATCAAATCCCACCCTGGAGGCACTTCCTGTTCCTGATGCAGCCTTCAGGGAAGGGACGTTACTGGCTCCACTCTGAGTAGGCTCAGGGAAAACGGACCGTGTGGAGGGTGATGTGATGTGGTGTGTGTGTGTGACCCTCAGGCTCCAGCCCTCCCGTGGACAGCTCCTTGGACGGGAAGCCAAGTTGGAAAATGGCCCGTGTTTTGGTGCCGGAGGGAGGTGGCTCGTGGTGGCTTTCGTCCATTCCGTGACTCGTGGTGGGTGGTGGCTCTGCACGCGTGGGGTCTCGCTCGGGTGGCTTTCTGGACACGCCAGCAGAGTCGTTGATGGGACCGTAATGCCGGCTGCTCTCCAGGGTAGCTGAGAGGACGGTAGGCTGGTGACGTGCACTTCATTTATGATGTAGGTCACCCGTTTGACCATCCATCAGTGCCCAGCTCGTCTGTGAGATGCCAGCTTGGCGCATCTGGAAGCTTTGGGAGGATTTGGGGCCACCAGTGTGAATGCAGCATTCAAAGAGGGGTCTCCCTTTGGGTGTACCCGCCTTGCATCCCCTTAAAAATAAAAACGAGCGGATTTCTTCTCTTTCAGTGTCAAATCCGGCCCCCAAGGACTGTCTGCCTGACTACGGGGACTGTCAGGGAAGAGGCCGCGCTCTCAGAGCCCCCACCGGGGCAAGGCCCACCCCACAGCATGTGCCGAGTGCAGGATGTGGGGATTACCCGGTTCAGGGCTCCGGGCTCTCCGTGGGAGGGTTTGGGCGAGGGTGTGTGTGTGCAGTAGAGCCCGTGTTGGGAGCATCTGTGGCACCTGAACACAGCCAGTCTGATGAGCTGGCCGCGTACACGCTGAAGGTGACACGGCCCATCTCCTTCCAGTAGGAAATGCCACCCCGGAGGGGTTCCCGATCGTGAACCAGATCACAGGCACGGCCATTGGTGTGTGCACCACCGCGGGCGAAGCGGGGGGACCGAGGGGCTCCAAGTGTGGTTTGGATGAGCCCCTTCTGGGTCATTACCACTTACAGTCCAGCCCCTCTCTCGGTGGGTTTCCTATCCATGCTCATTACTTGGGGAAACAGGCTTTGTTGTCGTACTCAACTGTGTCTCCTGTGCAGCTTTGCTCGACCGGTGGGGACCCAAGCAGACCGGATGCTTTTCAACGGCAGCATCTGCCTCGGCTGCGTTCTGGCCGTGACAGCGGCTTGAGGGAAGGGACCTCATCGGTGGAGGTATATGGGTGTGCGTGTTTCACCCAGGAGCGCACGTTCTGTTCAGCATTGTGTCTCCTGCTCCTCTAACTAGAGGGCTCCCCTCCTCACCTAGCACAGCTTCCGGAGGCGAGACCTACTCTGGGAGGCAAAGCCGGGAGTGGACATCTCTCCCCTCCTCTGGGGCTGGCCGGCACACGCTCCTCACAGCGACGGCGGGCGCACATGAGAGCAAGGGGCTACTTGAGGCTGCCGCCTGGGGCAGCACATCTCTGCCCGTGTGCACTTGGCCGGAACAGGTCAGATGGCCAAGTGCGAAGACAAGGGTGAGAGAGCCCCGCACCTGCGAGGAGGTCATGGCGAGGCTGTGGATGTGGGGCCGATGGGCCGGTAGTCCTCACGGGCCCCTGGGAACTTGGGTTTCACCCATTACTCACAGCTCAGTAACCTCCGGTGTCCTGCCTGCAGTGGGAACACTGGATTGAGCTGGGGCCAATCAGCAATGGTGACCCTGGCGGGGCCCAGGCTCCTTCCGTCCCATTCCAGGCTGTGCTGTCCAGCAGCCATCCTCGGTGTTTTTGACAAACGTTAGACATCCACGGCACCCGTGGCGTGGAGGCGTGCTGCCTGGCACGCTGACGGGGCCCGTGGGCTCCCAGCAACTCTGCCGGAGCGACGCCGACCGCGGACGAGCAGCGTGGCCCGACGGCTCTGACATGCGGTACTTAATGAGAAGTTGCCCGTGTTTTTTTCGCTTTATTTGTGACGAAACATTCGCGGTGCACTTCTTTTTCAGTATCCAAATCTGCCTCGAGGACTTCTCGGTTCGGGCGCCAACTTGAGGGAAGGCACCTTTGCTCTCGTAGTGGACTTTGGTCACGATTTTGGCCACCCTGCATGTTCTCTCCCTTCCTCGGCATCCCCTGGTTTCCCTCCCGAAAGCTCCCCTCACCTTCCTGTCTTGTGGCTCGGGTTGGATCGAACCCCCGACCCCACCCCATCACCACCACACACCAGCCCAGGGTTAATTAAGAAAGTTGAGCTTTATCCCTCTCCGTTGGCTGTTGGGATTGAATCACAGATGGGCCTCTGACTCCGCTGAGCTATCGGATGCGAGATGTTTGCTGAGGCTTCTGGAATAGAAAATATCTCCCTCTCTCCTGTGAGACCTGCCAGAGGAGGCCCTCTGTGTTCCCTTCAACCATGTGCCACGGTGGCGAGCCTTGATGCTCCCGCGGCCATTGAATGAGTTAGGACATTCCAATTCCTAATTCATTGTGTGTGGCAGAGCTGTGCAGACCCAGAGAGGGAAATGTGTACCATACAAGGCCTATATGGGGGAGTTAGAGGAGAACCGAGAGACCTGGATGAAACCCTGCCTGAAGCTCGCCCTGCCTCTTCACTTTTAGCTACCAGCTTATATAAAGCCTGAAAATGTCTTTCCTGTTTAAGCCAGTTTGCGCTGGGTTTTATCTTACTTGGGATATAAGCAGACGATAGCCTCGTGTGGTTTTTTTCACCGACGTGTGCCTCTTGGTTCAGCTAGCCTCAGTCTCCTATCTAAGGCAGGTTCTTGGCAAAGAGTGACTTTTTCTTGTGGACTTACTCTGTACTTCAAGAGTGTTAATTTATGAATGGCAAATAATTCCGGATTAATGTGCTTTGTATCCAGGGCAGGGCCCCTGGCGTGGGCCCCTCTCCGGAAGACCTGAAAGATGGTGAATGCGAAAGCACCTCCCTTGACCTGTTCAACCTCCGACTCCCTCTCTCCTGGCCGTGCCGCTGACTTTGGGGAAGACGTTGCCGTTCCTCCTACCTGCTGCTTTTTGGCTGTCTGGGATGGGTTTGCCCTATTTATCACAAGTCATGGAGAGCTGCTCGTGTCTTGCAACAAAGCCTTGCCTTGAAGAAACAAGGAGATCCCTTAAGGAGGGGATGCCTTCAGAACCCTGCACGGCCCATGAGAGCTGATGCATTGGTGGCTCGTTTGCCTAATTCAATACCCTCGGTCTCCCATCCCTCAAGAGGAGGCTATGAGAGCCACTGACTCACGGAGGAAACTCTGCGTCGGGGCCCAGGACTCTGGGCGTCTCTGGAGTGATGCTCTCCACGAGCATTTGTGGAGTTACTGGTAAATACTCCGGAACCCGTCTGCCCTGCTGGTTGATTCCCGCCCTGGAGGACTCTCTGGGGTCCAGTGTGCTTTATGCACAGGGGCAACCACACACCCCGCCTCCGCTGGGTGTCAGCCTCGCCCGCGAGGGCGTCCTGGGCGTGCTGTCCCCCCCAAGGTGAGCCAGCGCCCCATCTCTTTCAAGCACACATTTGCTGGATGGTGCTAGCCTGGCTCGCCACCACGCCCTGACCCTCAGCGTCCCTTCCCACCTAGGTGGACGGCGGCCGGAAGGAGTGAGTGCGAACGCGTGCCCGGCAGCACCAGCCTCTGGTGCCTGGAAAGAAGTTGCCCATGTTATTTTCGCTTGATATGTGCCGAAACAAACATGGTGCACTTCTTTCTCGGCGTCAAAATTCGCCTCGATGAGCCCCCCGGCCCCGACGGAGCTTCGGAAAGCTTCCTGTCTCAGTGTGTATGTGGACTGTCTGCCCCTTCGCCTGTGTGTTGGTGGGTTCAGGGCCACTCGGCGTCTGGCCACCTGCCACTCAACCATGGGTAAGGTCCGCCTCTAAGAACAGGCATGGCTGGGGGGGCCTTGCCCCAGGGGGCGGGGAAGACATATTTGCAGGCTCTGTCGTGAGAAGTTGCCCCAGCATTTGAAAGGGGCCCTGGCGACAGCAGCCAAAACACGGTACGGCCATAAAGACAGACAGCCAGGGACGACCATGCACCAGCTCCCTCCAGAGATGTGAGTGGATGACCGCCGGGCGTGTGTAGTTTAGCTATGACGTGTCACCTTGTGGACCGTCACCCACACCCCACACATCCATGGTAGAACTGACTGGGGATGCCAGCTGTGACAGAAGGCGGTGGTCCCTGTGGGTCTGGGAGAGGGGTTTTCCCAGGGCAGTCGTTTTTATCAGGACTAATCCCCGGGCCCCCGCCCCAACCTGGCTCTTTCCAGCTTCCAGTTTTCCTTCAGAGGGATGTGCGGCTTGATGTTGGCCGAGAAGGGATGTCGGCCCCCAGTCGGGACCAGAGAATGGATGTGACTGCAGAACATGGGCCCCGTGAAGGACGCCGCTGTCCGGGCGGGCCTCCCAGCCCCCGCGTTAATCCATCCTGAGGCCGTCTTCCCAGAAGAGGGGCCGTGGGGCTCCGCGGACGGCTCTATTCCGTGGTGCTTGAAGAGAGGTTTTCCCAAATGAATTCGTTTTATTCACGATGTGTCATCCTTGGCCAGCCACTTTTCAGTGTCAAAGCTGAGGGGCCGCAAAGGCCATTGGAGCTGCGACTCTTGGTGTCCACCGCTCTCTGGGGTAAGTGATGGGTCGTCGTCCAGAGAGCGCACGTGTGGCAGTCACGGCGGCTTCGGCCACTCACCCTCCATATCCGTCTTCCACAGGAGTCCCTGGAGCCCTGCCAGCTGGGACGAGATGCCATGGCGTCGCCCTCGGGGCTGCCCTTTGGTTCTAGAAAAGAGGTTACCCGTGTTTCTTCGCTTTATTCATGACGAAAAATACGGGTGCACTTCTGTTTGAGTATCACACCCCCTCACTGAAGCCCAGCGCCGACTCCCGGGGGGAGATGTTGACGGCAGCCCTGTCTGTGGGTCACCCTGGCCTTGCTGGCCCCGGCAGATGCCTGCGTGATGGCGGCTCCCGTTCCACCCATCCTCCGGGGCCAATCTTCCCTTCAGAGACCTTCCTGGAGGCGAAAACACCTTTGGAAGAGAAGCAGGTGTCTCCACACCAGGCTCGTCTGCAGCCCATCAAGAAAGGCAGTCCAAGATGGGGCACACAGTTAACCTGTTGGACCGGTTCGGGTCCCGTCCCTCTAGCCAATGAGGTGCCAGCTTTAGGGAAGGCACAGCCACGGAAGCACCTGCCCAGGGTTTCGGAACTGAAGAGAGGGCGGGCCCTGTACGCATCCTGTGTGTGACAGGTGCCACCTGGCCCATGGACCCTCGGGATCTCTTCAGCCCAGCGGGCCTCCAAGAGGGGATTCTGGTTCTGAGGCACCTGTTGAACGTGAAGAACGGTTGTCCCATGACGCCTTTTCTTTATGCCCGAGGCAACGTGAGAGGTACAGTACTCTTTGAGTTGATCATCATCTTCCGTGTTGGAGAGCTTCTGACCCCTGCTGCTAATGCCAGGGAGGGCCACTGTCCCTTGCACCAGCCCAGGTACGTCAGGGAGAGGCCTCGAGGGCTCGTCACCTGGTTGATGGCACCCGTTCTCTGTGCGTTAACCGCCCCCATCTATTTCCCTTGCAGGAGGACACCCTGATGGCTGGAGGAGAAGGAAGGTCCCAGAAGCTGGTCTGAGATGTTCGAAAGGAGGTTGTCCGTGATGTATTTGCTTTGTTTATGGCAGATATTGCACGGTTGATCTCTTTTCATCATCAAATGCCTTCTTGAAGGACCCGCGGCCCGTGGTGTCAAGTTCAGGAACGGGATGTGAGTGGTAGCCCCTCCCTCTCGGAGGGTATCACAACAGATGGTTGACCAGATGGCAAGTGTTTTCCTCCATTTATTTATTTTGAGATTTGAGAATTTATTGAAGGAATCACCATGGAGTCCTGTTTCCTAAGGTAAAGCTAGAGGTGCGAAAAATGAGGGTCCGCGACACCAATTTCTTGTAAAAATTGACAAAGAAATGTGAACAGAAAAATGTTTAACGTGGTTTTCAGTATTTTAGAAGAATCCCAAATTTAGCCTCTCCAGCCCCTTGGTTTCAAAAACATAACTTCTACAGAAAGAGATAAAACAGATATATGCTGAAAATTTTTAAATGCCAAATAGATGATTGTGGGGAGTTTTATAAATATATGGCAGGTATAGCCATGTTTTAGTATATAACTTAGTTTAATGTAACTTTATTTTAAAGATAACTTAAAAAATTTTTTTAATGTTTATTTTTTTTGCGAGAGAGAGAGAGAGAGAGAGAGAGAGACAGAGTGACACAGCATGAGCAGGGGAGGGACACAGAGACAGAGAGGGAGACACAGAATCAGGGGGAGGGACAGAGAGAGAGAGAGAGAGAGAGAGACACACACAGAATCCGAAGCAGGCTCCAGGCTCTGAGCTGTCAGCACAGAGCCCGATGCGGGGCTCGAACTCACAGACCACGAGATCATGACCTGAGCCGAAGTCGGACGCTCAACCGACTGAGCCACCCAGGCGCCCCAACATTTATTTATTTTTGGGAGAGACAGACAGGGCATGAGTGGGGAGGGGCAGAGAGAGAGGGAGACACAGAATCAGGGGGAGGGACAGAGAGAGAGAGAGAGAGGGAGACACAGAATCCGAAGCAGGCTCCAGGCTCTGAGCTGTCAGCACAGAGCCCGATGCGGGGCTCAAATTCACAAACCGCAAGATCATGACCTGATCCGAAGTCAGACGCTTAATGGACGGAGCCACCCAGGCGACCCCATAAAAACTTTTTTTTTTAAAGGTGCAAAACACCAGCTTGCTTGGGGAGGTTGCCAAATGGGTACCAGAAAGAGAGACTGTGACGGCTTTGTATTCCTCAACTGTCCCTGTCTCCAGTCTCACCTAATGGCCAGGGAGGCGAGGTGGGGGGTGGGGGGCGGTTCCCCAGGTCCCCGGGACGTAGGCTCTGACCTAATCTTTCTGTCATCTTCCCGGCGGCCATACTGCTACGATGAGCACATATTTTTTGCTTAAACTTGGCAGGGACTCCTTGGGGTTTGTGGGCAAGTGGTTTATTCAAGAAGCCCTCTAAGGAAGGCCATTCCAGGGGGAAATGGGGGTTTGGGAGGGGAGGGGATGAAACCATGCGATGAGCAGACATGACCACCAGCTCACTGACCTTGGGTACCCCAACCAACACAGTAGCCTTAGCAGGACACTCGGGGAGGGGTGCGGACTTCTCAGAAGGGACAACAGGTGGGTTGACATTGCTGTCCCACGATATCTGAAACAGATGCTCATTGGCTAGTCACGACACGTATCCCAGATCTTCCCTGGCTGCCTGGATTTCAATTAAAGAAAAAAAAAAATGCCCAGCCAGTGATTCCTCCTCTGTGGCACTCCCTCCTCATCCAAGTCCCTGCTTGCAAGAACCACCCCGGGCGCATGTGTGAGCTTGACCACAGAGGCTACTGACTGTATTTGGGACTTAGACCGTCGGACCCCCTAACCAGCCACGTCTCTTTATTCCTGACAGGGCTTCACGGAGGTAGTGCCCACCTGGGGAGCGCAGCAGAGCTCCTGATGGTATGTGGACAGTACTTGGTCCTGTGTAAGAGGAATGCCTAACCCCACCCTTGTGACGGGCAGTGGCTTTCAACTACAAGACTTGGGGAAAAGGTTCCAACTTGCGGAAGGGCCGTGTTGGGGCTGGCACCCCTTTGTGGGATAGGAGTGGAGGGTTGACCACAGAGTGCAGGCTTTGTACTGAATCTGTTTTCAGGAGGACTTCCCGGAGGTGATGACAACCTTGCAGGCCAGGGACGGAGCCTGGGATCATCGGTGCTTTAGTTTTTGCTTTTAGAGGCAATGCTTTACCAGAGATTGGTAACACCTACTTCGGTAAGTCTGTGTGTCCAATCCACCTGAAGAGTGACTTTTCCAGAAGCTGTGCGGTTTTCTTCCAGGGGGTGGTGGCATTGGCGGGAAAACGTCACGCCTTGCTGCGACTTGGTTGTATTTGAAGAGATCCTGTCTGTGATCTGTGTCTCTAATATCCTCCTAACAGCCTATCACGTTGCCTTGCTGAATCCTGGCTGTTGGGACCTTTTGGATACAAGACTCCCTTTCTGGAAGGTTCTTTGGTGCCCTCCTCCCTCTAATAAGGTATGTGAAAGGATGCTCGACTCTCAGCACACACTTTTACGTGACCTTTGCCATCCAGTGCCTTAGGTGGGTTTCACGGAGTTGAAGCTGACTTTAAGGACTTTGGAGAGCTTTTGGCTTCTGTCTGTGATGTTTCTGGAACTTTTAAAGGATGGTCATCCCTACTGTACTTGCTTTACTTATGGTGAATTTTTGAAGTACATCCACGTTTTCAGAACCAGACCCTGCTTTGGAAATACTCATGGCCGTGGAATCCCCATCCGGGAAGAGACATTAGGGTGACCCCTCCCCAGGGTGAGTGACAGTGGGGCACACCCCTCATTGCGTGCCCGTTAACCAGTCTGTCATCTGGACGTGACCAGGGCTGACATTATAGTTCCTTCATGGAGCACGAACGGTCCTTGACTGCCCTGTGATGCTTTCGTTCTCGATGGATTGGGTTCAGGTTTGTTTTCCAGGGATGTTCAAGTTTTGGTATTCAGAAGGTGGATGTTCCTTCTATGTTTACGGGACTTACAGTTAATCATAGAGGAAAATCCACGTTTTTGCTCTCTCAAGTTGCTTTTAAAACATTTCTGAACGTGAGATCCCCAAGTCCCCCTCAGGGACAAGAGAGGAAGGTTAATGTGCCAGCCCTGTCCTGCCAACAGAGGGAGTGAGCGGAAGCCAGATCCCAAAACCTGCGCTGTCCTTAGTGATGGGACAGGTGCTGCGCTCAGAGCTGACCGCCACCCCGCCGCCCCAGCAGGTGCGCGCCCAGCGCGCCCGTCCTCTGCTACCTTTGTTTCCGATGGATTGTGCTTAGGCTCGGGCTTTACAGGACTAAATCCTTCTTTGGTATTTAAAAGGTGGATATTCCTTCTATGTTTATGGTATTTGTGGTTAAACATAGAGGAAATTCCACGTTTTCAGTATCAAATGCTGCTTGGAAACATTCCCGGACTGAAACCACCGTCAGGGAAGGCGGGGGGCACTGAGCCCCTCCAGGGTAAGTGGAAGGACGGTGGGCCCCAGCACACGTGCTTTCTTCGTGCCGTTTGCCCGCGGACCACCCGCCCCCGTCTCGCGACCCCTTCGCCGAGCTGCCGCCTCGGGGAAGAGGCTGGGGTCCATGGTCACGGTTTCTCCCCGGCAGCCGGGCAGACTTTCCTGTTTGATGGATTGTAGGCTCATGCTTTTCCCGGAGTAATCTTCTTTGGTATTTAAAAGGTAGATTTTCCTTCTATGATTACGTGTTTGGTGGTTAATCATAGAGGAAAATCCACGTTTTCAGTATCAAATGCTGCTTTGGAAACATGGCTGGGCTGAAACCACGGGCAGGGGAGCGAGATAGGGCTGAGCCCCTCCCGGGTAAGTGAAAAGCTGGTGGGCCGCAGAACATGTGCTTCCTTCGTGCCATATGTCTGCCGACCATCACCTTTAGAAGCCCCCACTCACGGAGGAGCCACCTGGGCAGAGAGGCCCTGGTGCATCGTCACAGCTGTGCCGCAGGACCGAACGGGACTCGCTCTGCTGTCTCGCTCCCGCTTTTTGACGGACCGTGCGCAGATTTGGCCTTTCCAGAACTCAGTCTCTCTTTGGTATTTAAAAGGTGGATATTCCTTCTATGTTTACGTGATTCATAGATAATCATAGAGGAAAATCCATGTTTTCAGTATCAAATGCTGCTTTGGAAATGTTCCTGGAAGAGTCTGTAGGGCTAGCCCCCGCCCAGCCCCCTCGGCCTGGGCAGGCGACAACACGGGGGGCTGCACCTTGTGTGTTAATTGTGGACACACGCCCGAGGACCTACTATTCTGGAGCCCTCTCTCACCTGGAAGCCGGCCTGGTGAGATTACGTCATGGGTCTGTCACCCCAGTGCTGCGTGGAAGCTTGTCTGCCCTATGTGACTTTCATTTCTGATGACTCAAACACAGGTTCACGGTCTCCTGGACAGAATCCTTCTTTGGTATTTAAAAGGTAGATTCTCCTTCTATGAGTACATTATTTATGATTAATCATAGAGGAAAATCCACGTTTTCAGTATCAAATGCTGCTTGGAAACCTCTGAGGATGTGAAGTCGTCATCAAAGAAGAGACAGTCTCAGTACCCCTCCCGGGTACAGGCGCGGACCCACACTCTAGCCCCGTGCTTTGTATGAGAAATACCGTAGCGTGCAATGTGCTGTTACCCAGGCTGTGCTCTCAGTGTTGCCGCCTTGAATGAATCTGTTCTCTGTGTGTTTCCCATGTTCACGATGCATTTTCTGGAATCAGCCCCTCCTGCAGTAACCTTAGAGAGTACCTGGGGAGGTTGTCGGTTTCAGGAAGGGGCCCCGGAGGGGGGACCGCGAGGGCTGGGGTGGGGGTGGGGGGACGGAGGGAGGGGACGCGCCATTCACCCACGGGCGCCTCCTCCACACACAGCGTGTGCTGCCCGTGCGCTGAGCCCGCGTATCCAATCTGTTTACCTTAGGCTCACTCCCGGAGCAGATGCCAACCTTGTCACAGTGACAGTGGCCTTCCTGCCCGTGGTATCGTTTGCTACTTGAAGAGAGGTTATCCTTCGTGTGTTTCTATGATTGTAATGAATATGCAAGGACAAGCTCTCTCCGAGGAGCAAATCCCTCCTGAGAAGGCTGCTTGGAGACCGGGCTGACTCCGGGGACCCACCAGAGGGTCAGGACCGCCGCAGGGTACGCCGGGGCATGGTCGGCCACAGGGCACGTGCTTCTTCCTTGCTCTTTGTGACCTGGTGCTCCCCCCCTCCCCGTCCCCCATCCCATGCATCTTGCAGAGAACTTTCTGGAAGAGACGATGACCTGGGAGATGTTTTACTGGTTTTCTTGTCAGAGCCGCTGTTCTGGTCAGAAGGCGGTGCTCAGCCCTTGGCGGGCCTGCTTCATGTACTGATGAAGCATCCTTGAAACTAGTCTGGTGCGTGCTTCCCAGACGCGATGCCAGGCGTTGGGAAGAGACGGCCTGGTCAGTTCACCTCCCAGATATGTGGAAGAACGCTCAGCAACAATGTCAGGGTCCACTTTAGATTTGGGTCATTTGGTCCATCCGCCCTCCGCTCCCAGCCCATCCTCGGGCCGACTTCTGGGCCTTCGTGTCCGCGGGAGGGAAGGGGCTGGGGGGGGGTGCCAGTCCGGAGGAAAGGGAACGGGGCGGCCCCAGAGTGCCCGGTGTCTGTAGGGGACTCGCTACTGAGACCATCAAGCCCCAGCGCCCTCTTTGTCCCCTTGGCATCCCTGCCAGTCGGGATGGAAAGGCCCGGGATTTCCGATGTCACTGTCTGTTCAGTGGGAGAGCATGGGCCCGGGGGGATTTCACTTTCCTCCGGGGGATCTTGCACTTCACGAGTACTTTGAGTGGCAGTGGCTTTCTGGCTGCAACGCCACGAGGGGGTGCTTGCCTTAGCGCTGCTATGCGACCTGTGAACGGGGTGGTCCGTCGTGGAGCGTTGGCTTTCTTCTTTGTTTTTTGCTTTTCCTCTAATGATGCATGCTGTTGTGTCTTCTAACCCCAAACGGCTGACCTGTTATCAGGTGGACTTCCTGGAGGCTGTGGCTTGCGGGGGGGGGGGGGGGGGGGGGAGGGGGGGGAGGCGGCAGACTTTTCCCAGGGCGGTTTTCCCCCTGTCGTCCGTTGCCCACCCACTCTGTCGGGCCACACAGGATCCACCTGTCTGTGGGGAGACAGTCCTGTCTTGGGGAGACGCTGGGCAGCCCACTTCGGGGCATGGGGCGGGGTGGTCACCGGCCCCTCCCACCGGTCTCAGACCCCGCAGGAGGAGACCACCCTGGAAGACGCAGTGTGGTCCTCACTGGAGCCGCTCTTTGGTACTTGAAGAGAGGATACCCTTTGTATGTTCACTTTATTAATGGCGAATATACAGGGGGAGACTCTTATTTGCGTATCAAACTCTGACCGGGAAGGCGCTCGGACCCAGCCCCACCTTCAGGACACAGATGTCAGCCTGATGTCAGCCCTTCTCAGGTACGTCCCCGTTTCCCCAGACTCAAGTGTGGGCTTCAGCTGTGAAGCTGGCCCTGGGCCCCTCCTCTGGGGGACCTCACAGAGGCCACACTATGGCTGGCGGGGGCGGGGGGCGGCAAGGGGCGGCGGGGGTGGGGGGGCCTTTCGTGCATGCCGTCTCTTGTCTGCACTGAGTTTAATGGTGGTTTGCTTTTTTGAAGATGAATTATGCACAGACCTGCCCTTTGTCAATACCAACTTATACCCAGGAGCCTCCCGGTACAATGTCAAGCTCAGGAGACAGACCTTGATGTCAGCCCCTTCTGAAGGTAACACACGAGTGACAGTGGACCCCAGAGCACCAGCTTTCTTCAAGATGGTTTCAAGCCTGATTGACCAAGCCCCACTGATCCGTCCTGGAGGGCTTCCTGGAGGTGGCATCAGCTTTGGGCGAGAGGCTGAGATTTGCTCGTCGGTGCTCTTCTTCGGCATTCAGACGGGCATTCTCCTGCTCGTGGTCCCTGAGATGAATCTGTAAGAGCTAATCCTCCTTGTGATTTGTGGTTCGTGTCCTGCCTTGGAGACAGTGTCCTCCACAGGACCTGCGTGGCTCTGGGAAAGAGCCACGGGAACCATCCCCCCGGCCCAGGTACGTGAACGCTGGCAGGCCGGAGGGATGTGCTTTCACCCCAGTGTTCGTTTCCAGTTCTCTGACTGCTTGCGTCCCATCCACCCTTAGGATGACGGCCAGGAGAAGAGAGCTCCCACTCCGTTTGCAGAGACATTTCTTGGGCCGTGTGACCGTTGGCTGTGTCCTGATTGCCAGGGGGGCCGTGTGGCCCCGGGGCCAGCATCAGAGACAGAGCCCTGCAGCAGCCCCCACTGACGACGAATGTCGTCTGAGAGAGGTGAGGACCTAACCCGGGGTCAGGTCGCTTGTTGACCTATAACCTTTACTTACCGCTCCTTCGGTGGGGGTCGTCTCAGGGGAGAGGCCGCCGTGGGAAACTGATTGTGGGTGTGCGTTCTCCATCAGTCTGTGGTACGTGGGGTTTGACTCCTTGTCAATAGAAACTGTCCCAGCATGGCTTCCTGGGCATGATGCCAACCTCCAGGAGGGTGGTGGGGAGGGGACTGATTCCAGGGATGAAATCGATGTCTAGGCCTCTGTGGGAGGTACGATAGGGTGGTGACCGCAGGGCCTTTGCCTTATCTATGCTGTCAACTTGCCTGGGCCCCTTGCCCTCAGTGCCCAGTGCATTATCAGGAGGACTTCCTGGAGGAGGTGCTCATGCTGGTTCCATCCCCCGTGTCGTTTTGCAGAAATCGAGAGGCTGCGCTCTGTGCGTGTGCTCAAAGGCTGTGGGGGCTGATCTCCTTCTCAGGAGTAAGTCCTGAGCTGGAGTGCTTCCTGGAAAGGATGCCGATTGCAGGGAGGGGCACTGGCATCTCTGCCTCTCCCTGGGCTCCGCGGGATGGGGAGCCGACCCACGGGCACACACCTGCAGGAGGTGTCCGCCCTCGGGTCTGCCGATCGGCGTCTCCCACCCCTCCCTAGGACGGACCCCAGGAGACGAGGCCAGGCCCGTGAACCGTAGCGATGGACCTGCCCAATGCTACTGTTTGGTACTTAAAGCGAGGTTGCCCTTTGTATATTCGGTTTATTGACATAGAATATACAAGGGCAAGCTCTCTGTGAGCATCAAACCTTGTCTGGGAGTCTTCTTGGACCCAGTCACGCTCAGCGAGGGATGCGGTATGTGTGTGCATGAATGTGCGTGTCCATCCTGCTGTGTGGCAAATCGCTCGTGGGTCGCCGCTTTTCCGAGATGACGCCACGGGCACGCGGTCCGCTCTAGGGAAGGCAACAGCCCAGGGAACCTCGCCTCTCCCTGCGACACGTGGGTGGGTCCGAAGGCATGCGCTGTGTGTGCGGTCTGGGCCCTGAGATGGCCAGGTCAGTGTTGGCGTGGGGCAGTGTCTGTCGTCACTTGTGATCTGGTGCGTGAGCCTGCACGCTTATGCTTGGTGCGCGTGCGCTGGTCCACTAACCCGCAGCGTCTAATTCATCCCCAGGACTGCGCCTTGAAGACCTACCAAGTCCTCCCAAGGCAGTGGCTTTCTTTTCCGTGCTAACCTTTGGTACTTGGAGAGTGGTTAGCCCTGTCCTGTTCGTTTTACTCATGTCGAATCGTACAGGGTCATCCACTTTTTCAGTATCAAGAGCGCAGACCGTAGAGTTCGATTTCCCGTGTTCGGATCCCGCCTCTGACACTTACTAACCGTGCAACATTGGGCAAGATTTCATCACGCTGTGCCTGCTGCCTCGCCTGTGCAACGGGGATCGTGGGGCTGCTGGGGGCTGACGGAGTTAAGGCTTGTACGCGGCTTAGAGTAGAGCCTGGCGCTTGGCACGGCAGAAGTAATAGCCATGATGCTCATGTACCACGAACCCGGTGGTGGTGGTGGTGGTGGTGGTATTACAATCCCTCCTTGGAGATTTGGAGCGGTGTGGACATGTGGACGTCAAACCCTCCCTCAGGTATGTGAACGGATTGGCAAGACCAGAGGCGGTGCTGTACTTTCGATGGGGGCCTCGGAGGCCCTTCAGGTGGAACAGCTGAGCCCTTCTGGTGATGTCACTCGGAAACAAGGCCAGACACAGTGGGGTCGGCGGGGCAGGCGAGAGCGTCCACCTCATGTAAGAGGGACAGCCCTCGGGTTCTTGGTCCCTGCCGCCATCTACCCTCCGAAGGCCTCTTGGGCGTGAACGCCGAGCAGCACCAGGACCGGGTTCGGGGAGCTTGCCTCCCTGGTGCCGTGAGAGAGGCTGTGCAAGGTGCACGCGGCATGTGTGCGTGTGTGCGTGCGTGTGCCTGGGTTTGCTGAGTTTCGGCCACCGTCCAACCCTGAGCCAAAGACCTGGAGGTGCCGGTGTTCTTGTCTGTGCTGTTTCATACTTGAGGAGAAATTATCCTTGGCGTGTCCGCGATGTTTGTGATGAATCATACAAGGACAATTTCTTTTGGAGTATCAAATCCTGCCTCAGCGGACTTCCCGGACTCCCTGGCAAGTTCCGTAGAGCGATGCGTGAGGCACCCCTCCCCGGGGCTCGTGTGAGCGTGCACTTGACTTGTGGTGGGGACCCTGGAGGCGGGGCGGCACCTGACCGGGGCCCGGTGGGCTTCTCGGTGGGCTTCTCGGTGCTGCCGCTGACTTGCGTTGGTCACGGGCAGGTGTGAGGGTTTGCACGGCATTCGAGGCTCATCTGTCGTGCTTCTCAGACGTGCAGCCAATCTTAGAGACGGGTCATTGGTGTCAGTCCCCCGCCCCCCTGCCCACCCCGCCTAAGGATGTGACTGATTCCCAAGCATGTGCCCGACTGTCTGTGTGAAGCTGACCTGCTAACCCTTATTGTCCGGACCACCCGGGGAAGAACTTTCTGGAAGGGCCACCGACTTTGGAGAAGATGCCAAGCTCTTCTGGATGGTGCAGTTCTTTGGTGCTTAAAGAATGGTTGTCCGTAGTATGGTCTCTATATTCATGGTGATTAATATCGGACAACCATTGTTTTAGTATCCAAATTTGCTTCAAAAGTTCTCTGGAGCACAGTGCTGACTTCGGCAGGAGGACGGCGACTCCTGCCCGACTGTGGAGGATGACTCTATTGAAGATCCGTAACAGCTAACTCAGTGACCCCAGAACGCAAGCCATCAGTGTGATTTCCTGGACCTCATGCCGGCTTTGGGGTGGAGACACAGTGTGGGTGTTGGGGGCCACTTGGAAGATGCTGCTAATTATTCAATTGTCTTACTAAATATTAGCCACGAGGAATCCCTCCAAGAGATGCGGGTGCGAGGCATCTCTCTAGGGAACTAGATGGTGGCCTGGGGGCACCTGGGTCCCGCATCCCGTGGTCTTTGACGTATATTCTGAGCTCGGAGGATGTCCTAGGGGAGGGACAAACATTCAACACAGTACGTTTCCTGCCACTCCCACTGTTTGGTGCCTCTGAGCAGCTGTTGACTGAAAATTGTTTATTCTTCGTGGGCACGCATCACCACACGTCTCCTTTTCGGACCCACTTTTTCTTAGCCTCTCAGACGGAATACAAACTTTGCGAATAAGACATTGTGGTCAGCGGCACCTCTGGGGTGTGTGTGTGCACAAGTGCGTGCGGGCGTGTGTGGGTGCGTGTGTTTGCGTGTGCGTGAGCTGTTGGCTAGCTCAGTGTTCCTCAAATTATAAAATGCTTCTAAGATTTTCATCACCTAGGGATCTTGTTAAAAGGCAGATTCTGATTCAGGGACCAAGATTCTGCATTTTTAGCAAGTTCCCAAGTGATGCTAACGCTTCTGGTCGGTGGACAACGCTTGGAACCGTCCCGGGCTGGACATGCCGTGCCTTATTTGTGATGGGTGGCCCCCGGTCCCCCGCCTTCCACGTGCCACACCCATCATAAGAGCATCCCAGAATTGACGTGTCGCTGTTTGGTTTGTGAACGATGGTTATGTGCCGGGCTCATTGTGTGCGTAAATGTCACGAGATGATTCTCCTTTAGAATCGAATCATGCCTCAAAGAGCTTCCCAGATATGAGGCCGCTTCAGGGAGAGGAGGCCGCTGGCACCAGCCCAGCGCAGGACCTGTCCAGGGTCCTGACTTGGACCCTCTAATTCTGTGATCTTTCATTTCCAGTCAATCGGGAGGAGGTGGTCCAGGAGCTGGAGCCCATCCTGCGGTAGAGACCTCGTCTTGGGGACTGGTGACGCTCCCGTTTCCTCGGAAGAGGTATCTATGACACACATTCATCTGCTGGCTGCTTCTTGTCACCAAATCCCATCTGCCAGGAAACTCTGGAGGAAGCTTTCTTGCTGTTGCTTTGTCTACCATTGAACCCGCTTTGGGCGCCATCTTGAGCACAGTTTGACCTTTGGGGATCGGACGGTGCTGTCGGGGCCCAGCGTAGGCCCTGGGACCCAAGGATGGGAGTGGACGGCTGATGCGGGCCCCTGTGCTTTCTTCACAGGGTGTGAACACCTGGATGTCTGACTTTTGGGATTCAGCCCTTCCTAAGAATGTTCCAGAGGCAAGGACATCGGTGGGGAAGAGGCCATGGTTTTCGTTTCAGAGCTATTC
The DNA here is from genome assembly GCF_023721935.1 of Panthera uncia. NCBI lineage: Eukaryota > Metazoa > Chordata > Mammalia > Carnivora > Felidae > Panthera > Panthera uncia. The sequence goes on along the minus strand of NW_026057582.1, from coordinate 3,903,611 downwards.
AGGGATATTTGAGGAGAGGCTATCCGTGTTATGTTCGCTTCATTCATCATGAATAATACATGGTTAACCTCTTTTTGAATATCAAACTCTGCCTCGGAGGGCCGCCCACACAAGAGACGTGAGCGTGTGTGCCTGGTGTGAGCCGGGGCCCATCCTGAGCATCCTAAGGCATGCTTCCTGGCAGGGAGGCCGGCGGTGGGAAGAGCCCAGGGTCGCTTTGCGGTGTTCTTGCAGTGGACTTGCTGTGGTTTTTTTGGTTTGTACAAAGTCCCCCCCCCACCCCCTTCAATGCCGACCCACCTTGGAGTGTGGGTGCGATGCAGGGTCAGCTCAAGAGATGGGGCGTCTGTGTGGCCATCACTGCGGGGCTGGTCCGTGAATGCCTGGCCAGGGAACCTACCCCCGGGGCTAGCGCCCTCGGCCCTCCACCTCCCCACCCAGCCCTTTGCAGGCTGGCCTCCTGGAGGCCATGCTGCCCCCCTGGGTAGCATGTGCTTTCCACGCCATCGGGCTGCTCAAGGAGAAGTTCCTTCTTTCAAGAGGACTTCTCTGGGGGCAGTCGGCTTCAAGGGGCAGATCCCAGCTCAGCTGGCCCCCTGGACACAGGGCCACCGTTTCTCCAGGTACGTGAGAGGGAGGCTGGCTTCCCTTCTACCTTTGCGTGTCTCTGCGAGGTCACGGACCCCACTGCCCATTTCCTTTTCAGGTGGACTTCCACGAGGCACCGGCACCAGAGCCATAAGGTCTCCCGTGCCGCTGCCGGGGGCTCGGGGAGACCGGCTCTGTCCCCGTGCTCACCGTGAAGACCCCGCGGCCTCTCTTCCTCACGCGGGATGCAGAGCTCTGCTCCCCGCACGCGGTGTTCAGTCTGGGAGGAGAACGCCCGTCTCAGAACTTCCCCTCGCTGTGGGGGAGGGAGGCCGGCTCGGACCCCAAATTTGGTGGCATGTCACCGGAGCGCCAGCATCATCAGGGTCTCATCCATACCGCGGGTGACCTCCTGGGGCCGCTGCACAGCCCTGCTGCTCCCCGTCCTGGTGGCTTCATTCCGTCTGTGACGGCCGTCACGGTCGCGTCTGTCGATGGAACGGATTCAGGAGGCACGCCCGTCGGGGCCACCAGTCTCACAGTAAGAAAACTGTCACTCCAACAAAGGTACGTGAATGCAGAGTCGACCCCGGGATGCGCACTTTTTGGCAACCGTGTTCCCTGGTCCACTAACCCAGAGAATTCCTTCCACCCTCAGAATGAGGAAGAGAAGCCCCAGGAGGGACGCACGCAAGCTTTGGACACGGGACGCCAACGTTCTCGTCGGTGTCGGCATTCGGTGCTGGACGAGGGGCCGCCGGGCTGCTCTTCAGCGGATACCACAGTTGACCTCTTTCCGGTATCGTGGGAGAATGTGTGGAGGTGTCCCACCTGCAGGGAGGGGACCTATGTCACCCCATCCGTGGGTGGGGAGTCCGCACATGAGGGTCCACGGGCCCTCGGGGCACCGTTCCGTCTTCAGGGGACTTCCTGGAGCCGGGCTGTTTCAGTGCCCAGCTCTGTCCCACCTCTCATGAAGATAGTTTTGGTCTGGGGAGTACCGTGTTCCTGGCGTGTACCACGTGGTCCTTCAGCCCCCAGGATCCCGTCCTGCCCTTGGGGCCCTCCTGGAAAAGAGGGCGGCCCTCTTCCAGAGCAAAGGCTATCGCCGGCAGCAACAATCCGAGGTCTAGGGAGAGCTGATGTGGCCCTCAGCCTTCAACCCCCCCTGCAGGAGGAGGCGGGGGGCTCCTCCTCGGCCACACCTTTGCCGTGCTGACACGGTGGGGTCATTCTCCGGTGCTTTTTCTGTTCTAAACGCAATGTAACACTTCCCCTTCCTGGATGTGATTCTGACTTCAGGGAGGAACGGCCTCCCCCCGCTACTCGAAGGAGTGGTCCATTGTAGAGCCTGTGCCCTAATTAGGATTCGGCCACATTGTTCCCCGAGCTGTAGCACTGAGATCTTGGATGCCCCGTCTCTGGGGCTCAGTGGTTTTTGGGGTCGACCGTTGGGGCTTCATCATGCTTGTGGCTAATCGTGTCGGAACTGCTGTTTTTCAGGACAAACTCCCAGCTGGAAACGTGCCCCGACAGGACTCCAGCGTGAGGGCAGGGCGTTGTCCATGATAGGGGAATGGATGGTTGATCAGAGAACATACATTTTATCAATGATGTATGTCAACTGATCCACAGTCCCTACCTATCCAGTGACTTCTCGGGACAGACTCCGGGAGTAGAGGTGGTGGTTTCCTGATCCATGCTAGTACCTGGCCCTTGAAAAGACCTTCTCTGTGCTGGGTTGGCTCTCTTTATGCTGAGTCATACAAGGGAAGGTTTGTGTTTTCAAGTATCGATCTTGCCTGGGAAGAGCTGTTGGTCCCAGCCCCTTCCCGGGGGACAGGAATGCATGGCTGGCCAGAGAGCGTGGGCTTTAATTACAACATGTAGCACCCAATTCTCCTAACCCTCAGTCCCCAATTCGTCCTTAGGAGGACTAGCTGGAGGCTGGGCCGACTCTGGCGAAGATGGGTCAGCTGCGTTAGCCTTCGGTACTTGAAGAGTGGTTATCCCTGCTGTGTTCGCTGTATTTATGACGAATCATACAGGGACATCCAGTTTTTCAGTATCAAATACTGCTTTGGAGGGCCTCCCGGTCAGCATGCCACCTGCAGGGAGGAGGTCTTGGCTTCCATACCCACCCAAGGTATGTACATGGACAGTGAAGCATGTGGCACATGCTTCTTTCGTCATGCCCATCACTTGTGGCACCCGTGACCAGAATCTACTCTATGCAGACAGAGGGCTGGGCTGCAGTCTTCTGGAAAGGGTGTTGGTTTCTCCACCCACTGTCGTGGGAGGTTGACTAGTGAGAACCCCACGGACGTAGAGCACCCGGTATCTGTTCCACAAGAACCCAATCGTCTCCATAAGACGAATCCCCAGAGACCACGCCAATGTGAGGACGTGACAGTGATAACTGGCTGACACCTAGTTGGTCAACTTCATTGCATTTTCTCAGGGCAGACTCTTTTCAGAGGGTCCAATCTTGCCCGGAAAGGCTTTCTGGAAGCATTGTCAGCTCTGGGGGGAGACATGTTGACGTCGTGTCTTTCCCGTGTACGTGGAGAGAGAGTTGAACAGAGCCGGCCCTGTGTTTCTGATGGTCTTAACTCGTTTCCCTCTCCCACAAGACCCAGCCCGTTTTTATGATTGCTTTGGGGAGGGGTAATCTGCTTTGGCCATGATGCTTTTCCAGTAGGGCTTTCTCTTTTCATGATCAGATTCTCTTGTGATTCGTGTAACCCCGTGGTCCGTGAATTGACCAATCGACACGGAATGATTCAGTCATTGGACAAGTGATTTTGTGCACACTGTGTTCTAGATGATTCTAGAACTTTGCCATTTCCTCTGAACTGGGAGTGGAGCAGTGCCTAAGAGAAAGTTCATGCTCGTTACAGCCTGGTGGGAGAGATGGACAGTAAAATACCAACTATGAGACATAAACGTGTCCACCGTTGAAGTTTATGGACTCAAAGAAAGTAGGGTCAGGTCTCAGAAGCAGAAGTGGGATGGATTCGTATGTTAACTGCAGGGGTCGGGGAAGTTCTTTCTGGAGAAGGGCAACGGGAACAAAGTGGGGGCATGGGTCAGATGGAGATCTGGAAGAAGAGCACTTCAGGAGGAGGGCGTGGCATGCAGAGAGCGCTCTGGTGTCTTTGAGGAAAAGGGGGCAGGCCAGTGGGGCTGGACGGAGGTGGGGCAGGTTCGGACGCTATTCTGAGCGAGGTGGGGGCTGTGGGAGGGTTCTGAGCAGGGGCAGCTGCAGGATCTATGTTGAAAAGTGTACTCCGATCACGAGGAGATGGAACCTGGTCCTCCTGGTCCAAGGTTGTTTGGGAGAAGGTGGGTGAGTGACTTCTGATAGCCTCCTTCTTGGATTTGCTGTCTTGGGTGACTCTTCAGGGGTGATGGGTAGTGGAGCAGGGGGCGGGTAGAGGGTGGCTGGGAAGGGAGCGGGGGTCTCCCGGGTTGGTGAAGAGCTTGGTGACCTCCTCGGATCCCCGAGAGGGCGCCTCGGGGCCCCTGGCGGGCCAGACTCCTCGGGAGCGCACTGCAGCGGCCGTGGGGACCTCTCTGGAGTTCCTCCAGTTTGGTGGACCCCACGAGTCCCCACGAGTCATGACGGAGCTTGGCTCGTGCCTCGATGTGCTTGATGGATAATCGAGTGTGCTCTGTTGAGAAGTCCAAGGCTGAGAGCCCCGTGGGTCCAGGCATGCGTGGAGAGCCCCGACCTGTGGTGACTTTGCACTCGGAAGCCCAAGCACCTGCCGCTTCTCGTTTCTAACCCCGCCCCCAAGGACTCGGGAACGCAAATTCAACTCCTGGGAGGGGGTGCCGTGTCAGCACCCCTCCCGGGGAGGTGAGTACACGGCTCCCCAACCTCCAGCGCGTTCTCAGGACACACGTCGACCCTCTCGCTAACACTCAGTGTCCAATCTGCCCGCAGGACGGCGGCTGGAGGCCACGCCCCTCGGAGAAGAGGAAGGGAACCTCTTGTCTGTCTTGTCTCTGCCTTTCTGTGGTACTTGAAGAGAAGTTGTTCGTGGTGGATTCGCTTTACTTATGACGAATCATTCACGGACAACACTTTTTTCAGTACCAAATGCTCCCTCTAAGGACTTCCTGGACACAATGGCAACATCAGGGAAGATGTGTCCGCCTTGTCAACCACGTGGAGAAGACAAGAACGGAGGGTTGGCCGGGGACACCGTGCTTGACCTAGCTGTAAGTCCTCTGGCCCGCTAGCCTGAGCATCCGGCCCGCCCGTAGGGGCCTGCCCCTGGGCCGTGCTAACTCTGGGGAAACGGCTGTGGTTCTGTCACCAGCGTCACCTTCCGCGACTTTGAAGAGAGGCTTCCCGGGCCCGAGGCCAACTTCCAGAGGAGATGCTGGTGTGAGCATTGTCCAGGGTGTGTGACTGGTTGACCAGAGGGGCAAGCACTCTGTTCACCCTGTGGGCCACCTAGTCACCAACCCTCAGCACCCACCCCGCCCGCCCGAGAAGACTTCCGGGAGGTTCTGGCAGCTCTGGGCAAAAGCGGCAACGCACTCGCGGCGGCAGCTTCTCGGTGGACCCCGACGGCCGTGGTCGGGAGGGTGTGTTCGCTTCAAACGTGGTGACTCTTCCTCGGTAGCCCCGTCGTCACTGTCGCTACACAGCCTCCCCGAAGCGCTCCTGGGACACGACGCTGCCTGCTGACGAGGGACGTGACGCGCGCAGGCCGGCTCCTCTCCGGGGTGTGTGACTGTCCCCAGAGCATGCGTTTTGCCTGTTAGGTGAGCCCCCTGCTCCTCTAACCCCCAGCACCCTGTCTCTGCGCAGGAGCGCCCTGTGGAGGTGAGCGGCGCCGGTACCCTGGCCAGTGCCGCTGAGGGGCCACCACGCCGAGCCGCCGTTCCCAGACGGCTGCCGAATGGTGCCCCCGCTTCCGGGAGCGCTGGCCCCGCCTTAGGGTAAGTGCGTCTCGGGTGAGCATGCGATTACGGTGGTAGCATGTCACTCGGCCCACTACCCAATGTTGTCCCCCCCATCTCTTACAGAGCTCGGGGGAGGCCAGCTGCCTTCGCGGGAGAGGCGGTGCAGTCCCGGGAGCTCACTTGTGGCACTTGAAGAGAGGCTGGCCGTGATGAATTCGATCCATCAAAGCGAGTCATACACGGCTCTCCTCTCTTTTAGTGTCAAATCCCACCTCGGAAGCCTTCCTGAGCGGGCGCCGTTTCCCAGGTAGGGGCCTGGGCGGCCGGGCGCACGGCGAGTGCTTTCCGGAGGATGCATGTTACTGACACTCCGACCGCAGCCCCCGGGCCACTGCCCGGGGCGCCGCCGACCTCAGCGTAGGGCAGGAAGGCTGGCCGGGTGCCCTCGCCGTTAAAAACGGTAGCGTTGAAGATGCGCACGACTAACTCCTTTGACTGTCAAATCCAGCGTCGGAGGGGCATCTGGAAGCACCTTTCGTTACTCAGCTCTCGGGATATAGGAGAGATAGGAAGCTGCCCACGTGACCCCTGCTTTACTAACCTGGCACAGCCGCCCACCCTCTAGGGGAACGCTCCCCGGGGGTGATTCCAGGCTCATCGAAGAGGCAGTGGCTGATCTGTTTTCTCAAACGTGTGGTCTTTCGAGAGTCCTTTGCCTCCTTTATAACGACTCACGCGTGGCTGACCTCTCCGCATTGTTGAGTGTCGCTCGCATGGCCTGCCGAGCACAGGAAGTAGCATATTCCTGTGCAACTAATCCCGGGTTAGTGAACCAGGGGTTGGCCCAAGTGCATGGGTGTGACTTGGGGATTGAGCTGTTTGGTCCCCTCATCCTCGGTGTCCCGTCCCACCCCCCCGCCCCCCCAGAGGCCATTCCCACACCGCCCAGACCGCGTGGACGCAGGGACGTTGTGAGCAGCGCCACCTCATGGTGCTCGGAGAGAGGTTGTCCGTGGTGAGTTCGCATTATTTAATGATGCCCAATACACGGTCGATCTCTTTTCGGTACCACATCTCGTCATGGCGTCTTCTCGGAGCTGATGCCAACCTCGGGGAAGCCACCCTCACGTGGGTCCCGGGCCAATGTCCTTGAGTGTGCAGTGGGCCCCGGGAACTAGTGGATGGGTGCCCCTAGTCTCCCTTCACTCAGTCTGTTCACGGAGGACAACATTGTCAGTTTGGGGCAAGAAGCATGTGATCGAGGTGTAAGACCCTAAGTGACCGAGGAGGCAGAGGTGTTCATGATTCTCTGGGATTGTTTTGTTTTGAAAGAAAAATAGATCGTTGCCTTCTCTTTCGGTAAAAAGTCTTTGCTTTAGAGGGAAGACTTCTTAGATGTGTCAGCAAAGTTGGGGAAGGGTATTGGTCTCAGATACTTTTCTGGGCTAAGTGAACTAGTGATGCACTACACCTGCTGACCTGTAAAAATGACACCTGCTTATGATAAAAATTCAAGCAATGTGGAAACACATAAATACAAAAAGAAGAAAATTGCACAGAGAATTTCTGTGCACCCAGAAATGACCATCAGTGCTGTAGAAATTGCAGATACTTGTCTGAGGATGTATGCCAATAGGTAGATAGACAAAGAGAAAAATATTTTATAAATGAGATCCCACAGTAGCTGATTTTTTTATTAAAAAATGTTAACTCTAATTTTGCTCAAATTTAACATAAAAAACAAGCCGCAGCAAGTTGAGAATTGATAAAGGTCTCTTGCTCGGCCACAGGAAGTAGTCATTTCTAAAAGATCCCTCTAAAATTAAGGAGAATTATTGTGTAAAACTTTAACTGGTTGGGATCATTATGTTTTTAATTGTTTCAACTTCACGCCTAGTGCTGAAGTATAAGGAAACCAGCATTCTTACATTTTTATTCACCTCCTGCTTTTTTACAATTTAATTTTCCCATTATAAATATTTTCATTTTGTTATTTTGTTCTGTAACCACAGTTCTTCTTGCAGGTGGCTAATCATAGTTTGATATTTAAGTGGATTCATTGCTGGCCACCAGTTGTTCTGTTTTGTTTTTCCTTTAAGCCTTCTCTATTCCTGAGTTTTTCATTTTAATTCATATTTTAATGGAATGGATTTTATCATTGTTTCTTCACGAATGGCTCACAGACACTTCTGCTCAGTCCTTGCACATTTGAGAATATCTGTCTCTTGCTTTTACGCACAAGGAACAGTTTAGCTAGGTATAAAAGTTGCAGCATACTCTTCCCCCCTTAGAATTTTGTGGATACTTCTCCACTATCTGCTGCATTTAGTGTTTCACTAGCTCTTTTGATGTGGCTTTTCCACGTCATTCTTACCTAGCTGGACCGTATTGTCTGGTGGATCTTTATGTACTTTGTTAGAAAGACTTTGGTGGACTATATTCTGTGAGGTCTTTAATCTCTGAGAATGTCTGGCCATCGTTCTTGTCCCTTTACTGGTCTGCCTGTTTCTTCAGATGCTCTGTGTGGCCCTGTGATTTGTAGCTCTTTTTAAGCTCCTTAGTTACTTTAAAGATACTTACTGTTAACATCTTTCAACTTGAGGGGGTATAAGTCCTTCTCTTCGTTGAGTCTGTTGACTCTTGTGATAGTGCTTTTATGTGGGTCTTGTAGCTTTTTGTAATGATATTATGATCAGTGGGGATTAAATTGCTTCTGTTTTGTCTCCTTTTGCAAAAGAGTTGCAACATTATGGCTCTGTATTTGGTTCTTTCTGGCACCCCAAGGCTTTCACAAGTTGGGACCAATTTTCCTACTCAGTTGCTGGCTTAAGGAGTCGTCTGCCACCCACACCTTATGGCTGGTATAATTCCTCACCACATCTTTGTCCTGGAGTTTTGCTTCTCACAGGAGAAGTGATTCCATCCATAGCCTACGCAGAAGTAAATTCTCTTGTCATTTTCCTGGGCCAGTATGATTTTCTGGCTCCCCTTTCCATTCTGTGTCTCCACATTTCTTGGGCCCAAGGTCACATCTCCTGTTGTGTTGGATATTATGACTATAGACTCTCTGAGTCTCCAGTACAGTGTCCCTTAGATCTGTTTGGTGGCAGGTTGCAAACTCATTGCTCTGAATTAAATTCTTTGTTGACAGCTGATGGTTTTCCCTCCTTCTATATCTTTTAGTTGTGCATTTATTTACCAATTGATTTTGGCTATGGCTGTGTTCCATTCATCATTTCTCTGCATCCGTGGAGGATCTGAGTTAGGATATGAGTCCATCGCCAGCTTTCTTTATCAACTTTCCTGAATCATGCTATGCCTTCTTGATTGGTAAAGCTGGTTGTTCCTTCCTTTCAAGGATGGTTTTCCTCTGTTATCTCTATGAGTACTTTTCTCTTCTATGTGTTGGGCTTTTCTTGGGTTTCTTGGAGGAGGAGAAAACATCTCTGGTCTGGCCCTGTGCCGCCATCTTATCTGGACATCTCTCTGTTATCATTTGCTCTCTGCACTTGCCTTTTTAAAATGAATCATACCCAGACGACCCCATCTTCCGCCTTGGCAGGATGCCTCATTGCAGCGCCAGCTTCCAGGATGGACACAGAGTCAGCCCCGCCTGCTAGGTATGTGAATTGACTTTTAACGACGGGGGATTTATTTTTTGACCATATGTCTCCTGGACTATTAACCCTAAGTATGCAATTTATCCTCAGGGAGACTTCTTGGAAGTTAAGGCCACCTTTGGAGATGAGGAGGCCATAATTCTGAGGTCAGTGCCACACCTCACGTGGTATAATAACGTTTGCATCCCATGCTGTTATCATTTTAACAATCAGTGTGGCAAAATAGCGTCTTGGGGATGAACTGCAGCTTTGGGGGGCTTCCTGGGCACATGGTGATACGGAAAAAGGATCCCTGCTGTCAGCGGTGATGCTGATGTGAAATGGGGAAGAGTTCCTCGCTGCGATCAGAATAGCGAATTCTTACACACTTGACCTTTACATTTTGACACGCCCCGGAAGTGTTTCTATGATATCCTGCCAAGCACCTCTAAGGTGCTGATGTCTGGGCTACTTCAGGGTCTGGACTGGGGTGATTGAGCATGGTGGGTGTGCTTCTTGTGTGACTCTCGGTCTGCTAACCCTCCGTGCTCACTCTGTCCTTAGGGAGACGTCCCGGAGGAGGCCGGCTTTGGAGAAAAAGAATTGGCAGCTGGTTGGTTCTAACCCGCGGTACCTGAAATTAGGTTATCCGTGTTGCCTTCACTCGATTCGTGACGCATCGTACACCGTTCACCTATTTTCCCACACCGAAGTCTGCCATGAATGGCTGTTCGGGCAGAGTCCCGCTTCAGGGCGAGACCTCAGTGTCCATTCGTCTCCTTGGTAAGCGGAGGGACCGTGGACCACAGCCGACTCCAGAGCTTGTGCCATCCTGATGCGGCGTGCCTGCTCCCAACCCCCTGTGTGGTCCATCCGTGGCAAGACTCACGGAGGTGGTGCCGTCTTGGGAAAAGAAGTGGGGCTTTTCCTACCAAAGCTTCTTGGCGGCCGCTCGAAGAGGGGTTTTCCGTGATGTGCTCGCTTTATTCTTCGGCACGTCGCGCACGGTTGGCCTTTGTTTTTAAGTATCAGATCTCACCCTCAAGCACCCTGGGGAGACGCCAGCTCTAGGAACCAGAGTCGGCGTCCACGCACTTGCGTGGACGCTCTTGGACATGCGCGCGTCCTCCCATGCGTGTGTCCACGCCACCTCCAGGGTCACCACTTGTGCACGAGGCCAGTTTCCCTGAAGATGCAGTAACCTCGTAGATTCACCTCCCTACGTGTTTGTCAGTAAGTCGTCCCCGCCGCTGGCTCCTCACGTACGACAGGTGACGCTCCGCCCATCTCCGTTGGCAGCCTGTCCCTCCCCACGTGGCTTCTTGGAAGGGGCAGTGCGTCCGCACCTGCGGGCGGGACCTGGCTGACTGGGGCCGGCCCGCATGGCGTGCGTGTGACTCACATTGGTGTCCCCGCACGTCCTCCCTCCGCAGCCCTTCTGTCTGCAGGCCTGCCGTCTCGGAACGTGCCGGAAGCCAGCACGCTAGTCCGGTACTTGAATGGAGGTTGTCCATGGTGTGTTCATTTTATTTATGATGAGTATTACATGGCCAATCTCCTTTCAGTACTCAATTCTTCTTGGGGAGACTCCACAAGGCCAGGTCCGCCCGGTGCCTGTCCACGGTAAGGAGAGTAAGGAGAGGGAACATTCACCCCGTCAGTGCTGTGTTTGTGATGGGTGTCACCTGGCCCAGAATTCCGAGGAAGGGTGCTGACTTTCTTAGGTGACACCGTCGTCTGTTAGTCATTGGTACCCTCCCTTCCTTGAAGGCTCACTAGTGAAGAAAGCACACTGGATAAGTCCCTTGTCTGTAGGGAACCATCTTGGACGTGAGGCCCACTCTGGGGAAGGGGACTCCTGTGTCGTTCCAACAGCCTGGCCGAGTGGAAGACACGCACCCTACATATGCCATGTGTTACCACCCCCTCAAGTATCTTAGTCCTCAAAGGGGTCCTCTGAGGTAAAGCCGACCCTGTGGAGGTGGGGCTGGGGGAGGGGATGTCTTCCGTGGTGGGACTCGGGGTATTTGAAGACGGGTTTCCACGGCTCGGTTTGTTTATTCCTGGTGCAAGAGAAGGATCCTTGATAGCGTTTATGATTGCCTTATGTTTACTAACTCCGTGATCTTGGGCCAGTTACTTACACTGTCACCTCTGGGCCTCAGTTTACTCTTCTGCGAAATGGGTTAATGTTTACTCAGAGGGGAGATACAAAAACTCAGTGTACGAGCCAAGGATCTAGACCATGCTTGACACGTAGTGACGTTGAATAAGAATCGCCTCTTCGGATGGCTGCTGTTACCATGTTGTTATCCCGACATAGACCTTCCCTTGTTGTTTGCACACCAGAGCGCGAGCTCCCCGAGGGCAGTCTGGTTTTGCCTAATGCCGTGTCCCTCGTTGCACGCAGTAGGTGTGATGTTGACTGAGCGGGTGGTGGCCGGTTGACACATTTTCTTTACCAAGCGCCTGTCTGAGGCCTCCTGGAAGGAAGAGTGAATGAAGGACAGCGGTGAGCCTGCGCTGTCCCAGTGACGTTGTCTGTCGCCCTCGCCATCCCTCCAGGAAGAGGAGTGACCGGCCTGCAGGTAAGGGGGCTCCCGCAGGCTTGGGGCTGGAAGGACCCCGCCGTGGCCACAGCACTTACGGAGAATGTCAAATGGCTGCTCCTTTCTCTGTGTTGAATCCCCATGCAGGGACTTCCCTGAGGAGATGCCAGCCTCGGGATGGGACCTCGGTGTCCGCGTCTCTCGAGGGTAAGTGACCCGACGCTGACCCACACGTGGGACTGACTTGGGATGCGTGTGCTCAGGGCCTTGCCCACCACCCAGCCCACCCCCCCGCCCCCGAGGCCAGGTCAGGGAGCATCCAGTGCCACCGGAGCTGGCGCCTGGCGCCTCCCCCTGACGAGACACGTTCTGACCCCGCGTGGGAGGCTCCCTGGATGTAGTGCCAGCCTCTCCAGAGGGCGGGGGGACACGGGGCTGCTCTTGGTGAAGAGGCGTCTGGTCGGTGCTCTTGCCTTTGCTGACCTTTGACCCTTGAGCAGAGGTTGCCCTTGGTGAATTCGCTTTATTTATGTTGAATCACACAAAGGCAACTTTTGTTTGAGTATCAAATCCTGCCTGTGATGGCTTCCGGGACCCAGTGGCAATCTCAGGGTCTACACCTCTCCCGTGAACAAGAGCGGATGGTGTAGATGTGGATGTCTACACCTCTCCGGGGGACGAGAATGATGATCAGGCTCGATTCATAACGTGGGCCACCGGGGGGGGCACTTGAAGGGCGATGTCCGCGCTCAGTCTGCCTCTGGGGCCCTCTTTATGCCACCATTGTGACCGCTGGTCCCAGAGACATTCTGCCCCCAGCACCTCTCCTCTGAAAGGGGGGCCTTGTGGGTTATTAGTGAAGGGTTTGCCCTCAACGACTGGAGACTGCGGCTTGTCATTCCCTCGGTCCCAGACGCACAAAACCCCTCCTGCACTCTCTCTCCGGTCCTCCTCTCTGCGCTGCCCCTTGTCGCTCTCCCTCTGCCTTGCTGTCCCCCTGCCCGCCCGTGTTCTCAGTGTTCTCATGGGTTAGGGGATGAACAGAAGCTGTCAGTCTTCCATCCCGTTTGTAGTAACAGCGATAGAAGTAACGCTCACAGAATAAAACTAAGAGCCACCGGAAAGGCACAGAGAACGACATGTTCAATTGAGTCCAAATTGGCAGAAGAATCCAATTTCCTTGACAACGTTTCGGCTGCCACATCCAACCTGGGGACGCGGAGCACTGTAGACATGGCCGCCACGAGAGGCGCCTGGCGCTGGCGTGGCTCGAAACAGCGATATTGGATGTAGACGAGAGCACGTTGAGGAGTCAACTCTCCATTCGGATTGTTAAATGGGAAAGAATTGATCCTAATGAAAATGATCTGGGGAAAATAACAAGGGAAATAAAAGAAATGAAAACAGCCCAACAGCATAGGCAGGAAGGCGAAACAGGGAATTGGATTCATTTAATGGAATTCACTGTGAAAAACAATGATTTTATGAAAATCAATGTTGGTACAATTCTCGTCAAGGTGGTTGAATTCGTAAGCGTGGGGTGCAGTCAGTGCGGGCGGCAGGAACAGGGGCCCGAGCTCAGTGTCCTTTGTGCATCTGACCTTTTCTTTCTGTCCTGAGTCTTCCCAGAGAGCTTCCTGAGCGGTCTTGCTGACATCAGGGGTGACGCACTGGTAATGGGGGTGCATGTTGGCCCCAGCGTGCGTGCCCTCTTGGTGCCCTGCCTCTCCTGCTCTGCCCCCTCTTGGCGTCTCTCCCTCCCCTTGTGGAGCTCTGCATGACAATGCCGACTCCAGACGTGAGGCAGGAGGCCCTTGGTCAGTGGGGACCGTTGTCCTCAATCAGAGAGGCCAGGACGTTCCCAGATGGTCCTCTTCCTAAGAGTCCCCAAGGCCCCATGCTGGCCCCATGGCCAGGCTCCTCTTTGGTGCTCAATGCCACTTGGTCATGGAGGCTGGCCTCGTTTGGGAGGTGGTCCTGGAACTGGTGTTTCTGGGATCAAAGCTGTTGCCTGGGATGTAGAAAGAGGCTGTCCTTTGCTGGCATGACTTGCTTGTGACCAGCACCATACGCGGATCTCTTTCCAGATCAGCCCATGCCTTGGAGGATTCCCCGAAGCCACACCACCCTCAGGAGGTGGCCAGCGGCTGGAGCCCTCTCCAGGGTAGGTGCCTGGGCGCAGCCCCGGGACATGCCCTGAATGTGTGGATGACGGGTGTCACCTGAGCCACTAGCCATTGCCGAGCAGCCGTTCTTGGGAGCACTTCCAGGAGGTGATGTCCGTCCCGGCAAAGCCTCTCTGACCTGCAGGTCAGTACCCAGGGACAGGGAAGCTCCTGTAATGTGTTCGCTGGCTGCGGGACAGACCGTGGGGGGCTGGCCTCTCGCGGCAATTGTAGCAAGGCCCGAGGGCTTCCCAACCTCATGCCAGGGGTTCTGCGGTCGGCCCCCCTCCGAAGTTCCCCAAACAGGTGGCGGGCACAGAGTGCAGACTCTGTTTGTGGCCTGTGTCGTCTGCACCCCCGCCCCTCTCTGGCCCGTCCGTTACTTGGGGCGTATTGTGGATCTGAGGTCCACTCTGGGAAAAGCCGAGGCCCGGATATCAGAGCTGGTCTGCTTTCCTTTGAAGAGCAACCGTCTTCAGCTCCCTTGCTCTCCCGCTACCCACCCCCCGCACCGCTGCCTTATTTTTGGTGTTTTTGCTTACTTTGTTTGTGAGGCTAATCAAACAGTCAACCAGATTTTTAAATCACTCTTGGAAGGGCTCTGGGGTGGCGGCACACACACACACACACACACACACACACACGGGGCTAGAGGTGGTGTCGGGGGGTGCCCGGGGAGCACAGCCCTGGGCATATTCGTGCCCTGCACACACGCACCGGGGGAGGGAGGCTTCGTGGGTGCGGGACCCAGGCTCACCCTCTCCAGGGTCTGGGAATGGAGAGTGGGGGGCAGGCAGGGCAGGGTCTCCCCCACCTTCAGACGGCCCACGCACGGCTCAGTCGGCCACGAGGGCACCGCGGCTGCCCCGGGGAGCCCCGGGGGAGTCACGCCCCGGCACGGGGCCCCCTCCTGCCAGCGTGAGGTCCCCCCGGCCCTCGCCCTTCGCTTCGGGGAAGGGTCTCTGCGTTTGGCTCATGGCGGGCAGGCCATGCAAGGATTGGCCTCGACGCCTCGGGGGGAGGGGGGGTCGCGGCGGGGAGGGCGAAGTTCGGGCCCCCGCATGCCCAGCGTTCAGGCTGTGCTCGTGGAGGGTCTGGCGCGAGCACAGCCAGCTGGAAGCGTCCGCCTCGGTGCCAGCGCCCCGGCCTCTGCATGGTACTCGGGGAGAGGTTACCCGAGCAACTTTGCATCCGGACGACGAATGTTGCTCGGTGAACCCCTTTTCGGTATCACATTCCGCCAGAGAGGCCGTCTCGGAGGCCGCGGCTCCTCGGGGAAGAACGTCGGTGTCGGCACCCCTCCGGGGTACGGGACGGATGGTCGACCAGTTGGAAAGTAATTGTTTCGAATGTACTTCACCTGGTCCACTAGCCGTCCGTATCCGCTGCAGCCTGCGGGGCCCGCGGGCCCGGGGAAAGCCGCTCCTCAGCTCAGCGCCTCTCCTGGTACTTGAAGGGAGATCGACCGTGTTATATTCGCTTTATTGGCTTCGAATAATACATGGTTGATCTTTTCTCAGTATCAAATCTCACCTTGGAGGATCTCTTGGAGATGAAGCCCTGTGGGGGCGGGCGCGGGGTGGGGCGCCGGTGTCCCCGCCCCCGCGGGGGTGCCTGGACGGAGGGACGGGGGTGGGGTCGGGGCGGGGGGACGGGCCGGGCGGGGCGTGCGCCGCGGGTCCCCGTCCCCTCACCTTTCGTATCTGATCCGCCCTCAGGACGGCTTCTGCGAGGCGGCCATCGGACGGCGTGTCTGGGTACTTGAGGAGAGGTTGTCTGTGATGAGTTCGCTTTATTAATGACGAATATAACACAGATGGCCTGTTTTCAGTACCACCTGCGACTCTCGCGCTGGGTCCAGCCTGGGGCCGACCCCTCCAGGGTACGTGAGTGCATGGGCTCTGCGTATGACATTTGTCACCCTCTCTGCTGTCCCTCAACGTCGAGTCCCTGCCGGGAAAGCTTCCTGGAGCGCACGGGGGCCCTGGGCTCTTGCACTGGGAGACTGGGCCCCAGGCGGTGGCTCGCTGGGAGGCCAAGGGCACCTTCCGCCGTCCCCCCCCCCCCGGCCCCGCCCGAGGCCACGGAGGGTCCCCCCGGCTGCGATGGGCGGCGGGCCCTCTCCGGGGCGTTCCCCAACGGCTGTCCCCATGCATGGCCTGCACCTGCGAGGCGCGTCCCGGCCGCCCCAGCCGCTTTGCCTCCCACCCCCCTGCCTCGGGGGGCCGCGCCGGCCGACGCCCCCTCGGAGGGGAGCCCCCCGGGGCCGCTTGCTGTGCGTGCTGCTCCTGTGGTGCGTGAGGAGAGGTTGCCCGTGGCGCGTTCGCATTCATCATGACGCACAATACACGGTCGACCTCTCTTCAGCATCATCTCCCGCCTTGCATGCCTCCTGCTCGTGCCGCAGTCCGGGGAGGGCCGGGCCGGGTGCATGGCCGAGGGCCGAGCATGTGCTGACTCCCAGCCCGCGGCCCCCGGGGCGAGTGGTGGGCGTCTTTGAGGAAGAAGCCTCCCGTCCGGAGTCAGCCCCGCTCAGTGGTACCTGAAATAGGTTGCCTGTGAGGTGTTCACTTTCTATACGATGAATATTATACAGTCAACCTCTTTCCGGTGTCGAATCCCGCCTTGGACGCGTCCACTTCGGGTGCCGGAGGTGCAGGTGGTGGCGGTGCCCGCGCCGGTTGGCCTGTGGACTCGGTGTGGGGTCTGTGGCACCTGGCCTGTTCGCTTTCCAGCCCCACGCATTCTGGAGAGCTTCTGAGAGCCACGCGGAGCGGCCCGGCGGCTCCGGAGGTGCCCAGGCTGGCGGTTCCCGACGTCCCTGCGCTGGGCAGTCACCGGGCTCTGGGCTAGGCCTCCACCTGCTGATCCTCCTTTCCCGTGGGCTCCCGGCCCCACCCAGACCACGGCAGAGTCACGGGGAGCGGCTGGGGTGGGGGGGCGAGAAGGTTCAGGGCTTCTTTTTTTTTTTTATTTTTTTTTATTTTTTTTTTTTCAACGTTTTTTTTTATTTTTATTTTTGGGACAGAGAGAGACAGAGCATGAACGGGGGAGGGGCAGAGAGAGAGGGAGACACAGAATCGGAAACAGGCTCCAGGCTCCGAGCCATCAGCCCAGAGCCTGACGCGGGGCTCGAACTCACGGACCGCGAGATCGTGACCTGGCTGAAGTCGGACGCTTAACCGACTGCGCCACCCAGGCGCCCCTAGGTTCAGGGCTTCTGCAAAGCGAGCTCAGAGGGATGACCTAAGGGTTTGTGGAGTGTGCTAATTGTCTTCCGGGCTGCAGGAAGCTCTTTCCGTGCTGGATCGCATCACCCCAGCGGCCTCTCCCTGGAAGGCCCTACTCTGTGCACGCCTTTCCCTTGGTGGCCTCCTTCGGCCTCCTCTCTCTGTGCCCGGAGCCAGGTCTCCCGCAGCGACCTTGCCAGTGGAGTGCCGTGGCTCCAGGCCACCCCCTCTTCCCCGGGCACCGGGCCCCAGGTGTGGCAGCCACATCTCCCCTGTGTGCCCAGCCCTCCTCTCCAGCCCCTGCTGTGGCCCTGCCCCGGGGGACCTCCCTCTCTGGCTCAGACCACTGCATAGGCCCCACTCGGGTCTCCCCTCCTTCTTCTGCCAAGAGAACCTTCTAGAGAGCAGTCTGGCTCTCTCTGCACTACCCAAAGCCCCTCCGAGGCACCCCTTCCTCATGCCCTGCTCCAAAGGGGAACCGCTGTCCCAAGACCCCGGTCGGCCAGCCTCGTTCCCTGCCACGCCCTTCTTTTGAGGTTTGTATGTATCACCCCCGCCCCTCCCCACTTAGGTCCACCCACCCGCCTATTGGGACCTGGGTCCTGGGGGGCCTCCTCTGCAGCCTGCCTCAACCTCCTCCCCTCCAGCCTTCCCTGCCTGGGCCTCCCCCACGCCCTGCATATCGGTGTCTCAGGACACCCAGCCCCACTCTTGCTCAAAAGGGACTGCCCCTTTCTAGAGCCAGAGGTTCAGGATCCCGGAGGGGATGGAATGTCCCTTGTTTATGGAGGCTGTCCGTTTTCCTAGTTACCTTCTGTCAGTCACCCTGTTATGGCTTTCTTCCTGGCCGACTGCTGTCTGAAATGACCTGACGTTAATGTTGGCTTTCTCTCTCCCCCCAGACTAAGATTTCTCAAGGCAAGGATTTTTTTTTTTTTTTTCCTCTCCTGTTCCCTGCTGTGTCCTCAGCTGTGGGACCCAGGCCAGGCCCAAATTAGAAGGATGGCGAGTGTTTGTTGATTGACTAACAGATTCCTTAAGGGCAGGGACCTTATCAAGTTAATCCCCAGAAAAGTGCTGGGCACAGAGGAGGCACTCAAGAAAACATGTTGATAGAGCCCATGAATATGGTAATCGGTTTTTAGAAATTCTTCACATTGGTTCGAAACTGTTTGGTGTTTTGGCTTTTCTGCCCCTTCTAGATGTCATTTGGGAGAGTTGAGGTTTGCTGCACTTAAAGGTCAGGTCAGCTGGGTCCGGGCTCTTCTCTCCATTTTCCAAGGGGCTCCCCAGGCCCCCAAAAGGAGCGATGAGCCCTGCTGTAATCCTACAAACACCAACTGAGCGCCCCCCCTCCCGCCCCCACTGGCCCACCTTCTAGCACACTCTGTGGTGTTCAGGGCCAGGTGCTCTGGGGAGCTCTGTCCACAGCAGGCTGGAGTGTGGTGTGTGAGGGCTAATATATTATGCATGGAACTGACTAAACGGGGACATTTGGAGATGAAAATTGCTGTTAATGCGTCCACACATCTTTGGAATATATTAAACGTTTGTAGGGTTGGGAGGCGACATTAGCCTTATTTAATAGAGCCGATGTAACCATCCCCACACCCCGGCTTTAATAGCCCGGGTGCCTCTAGGCCCCCCAGGCTGTTGCTCGGGGACACCACTGGGTGTATCAGCCAGCGCCGGAGAATTATGTATGAGGCAAAATGTCAGCCTGGGCTACCAGGCATTCAGGCAGCATATGTCCCAGACTCATTTCAGACCCAAAGACAGTGACCCCATGCCGCTCGGTGCAGAATTCCATTAAAAGCCAAATGACTGGTTTATCTGCTGTTTGAGCAGAAGAGAGAATAAACAAAGGGCCAGATGAACATGTCTGTCCCCGCAGCGGCCGGATGACCGTCGCTGTGGACCCTTAGGCCAGAGGGCCCATCTCCGAGGTGCCGCGTAAACCAGCCGTGGGCCTGAGTTCCCGAGGCGCGGGCTGTCTCCCGGGCCTGCGTGGGCAAGGCCCCCGGCTGCCCCCGCTGTGTCTCCTGGATACAATTCTATGAGAGCCACTTTGAAAACTGAAAAAGCTGTTAGAGCAATTGGACCTGTGTTCTCACTGCCTTAACCATTTTCGAGGGGATGAGAAGGAAAATGACAGCCGCCCTGAAAAGGCCTCAGCCCTGGCCCCCGCCTGGCCCTGCTCCAAAGTGTTTGCTCGCTGCCCCCGCCACCTGGCAGCCTTGGGCGCGGCAGGCTCTGCTTTACAGTGAGAACTTGGGGCACGGGGAGGGGGAGAGACCCCTCCGGGTCCACCCAGCTGGCAGGCAGGGCGGGGCTGGCCCCAGGCAGCTGGCCCTTAAGGACTTTGCCTGCTGAGAGCCACCAGGCTTTAGGAACCTTCCGGAGCCCTGGAAGAAGGCAGGCCCGTGGAAGCTTGGCACAAGGCGGTGGGCTTGCTCTTCCCAATGCTCCGCTGGCCATACTTGCGGCGGGTCTCTCCCTGCGCCCGCCTGGCGTCTCTCCGATTTGGTGAGCCAGCCGCATCGGGTTGGGTACGGTCCCCGGGGCTCCTGGCTCCTGTCTGGCCTGGGGAGAGGGCCGCTCGCGCGGGCAGAAGACCCAGGGCACAGAGGAGATGTAAACGCCAAAGACCCACTTTGACTTGTGTCTTTCGCTGCCACACCTGAGCGCCTTTGAGGGTTGCGTGCAGATCTAGCCCGGGCAGCTGGTGAGCCAGAATGGAGAACTCGGGCCGGGGCAGGGCCAGGCACCAGCCCCACTCCCCCAGCCTCCCCCTCGCTTTGCTCTGCCCCCGCCCTTGTTCCGGGACCCCCCTGCACAGACTCAGTGGCTGGTGCAGTCCCGGAAGAACCCACGGATGTCAGGGCTGAGCGGGAGCCCTGAGTTCCTGTCCTCTTGTCCCCTCAACACCCTGCCGCTCACATCCTCATACAGATGAGGTCCGAGAGGGTGGCCTGCTTGGCCAAGACTTTTCTTCTGAGCATTGTCTCCGACTTTGGGGACGGGACCCACCTCTGGCAAATAGGTAGTTTTCTTCTTTGCAAAAATGGGGTGACCCAGCACCCCATGGCTGCGGGACAGCGATGCCGCTGCCCTGCTACGGAGGTTCTAGAAGCCAGAACCTTGACCCTGCGGCGTTGGCTCATAGTTGGTGCTCAGCTAAGGCCAAGATCAGACACCAGCACCGAGTAGGTGTTCAGTACGAGAGGGTGAATTGAAATCAGATGCCTTCATTGCCAGGAAGAAGCTCACGAGAAGGGCTGGAAGGATGTTTGTGGAATGAAGAAATAAACGCGTGCTCTTTGAGGGGATAAAGAAGCAGAGAGAAAAAGAAGAATCCGGGGAAGATGGACATAAATCTCCACCAAGCACCGCCAAGGCTTTGCAGCCCAGACGGCTGAAAAGACCCCGCGGAGGCAGAAGGGGCCATTTGTCACAGGCGGGGACTGGCTTGAGGGCCAGGAAGCAAGGGTGTGACAGAGGCTCATCCATCATTTTCCCATTATTCCCCCGACGTGGAAAGGAGCCTGCGCAAGCCCGCGTGGCAGAATGGGCGTGGGGGTGGGCGTGGGGAAGGACCCCAAGGAGCGGCAGGCCCGGCAGGTGAGCCCACGGCTCTGGGTCAGGTCCCAAAGCCCTGGCGTGGGCAGCAGAGAGGACAGGAGCCACTCAAGGCCACCTGACAAGTCACGGGGCAGGACTTTGTGGCCAGTATGGCTCTTGGACCCAAATGGGTGCGTGATCGAACATCTGAAAACCCGTCTCGTGCCCTTGGTGTGAGGTGGTAGCTTTCGTACCTGTGAGTCCCAGTGCCGGGCCTGGGTTCATGCCGTGCCCCTGCCCGGAACGTCCCTCTGCCACCTCCTGCAGGAAGCTGTCCCTGATCTGCCCCTGCACCCGACACACACACACCTCAGCCTCAATCTGCAGGGATCAGCCCCCTGATTCTTCAATCAACAGGTATCTCTCTGCCCAGCTGGCAAGCTCTGCAGGGTGAGGGGCTGTTTCTGGTTTGGTCGTTGTGGGGCCCCTGGGCCCAGGGAAGGGGTCACGTGATGCTTGCTGATCTTGTCTTCCCTTGCCAAGCACGCCAGACTGGGTGGGTGTTCGGCGGGGTCCCAACACATGGGGCCTTTGGTCGATCACAACCATGAGACAAGAACTGGGCCAGGGGTGGCTACGCCAGACCACTCTGGCCTGCAGAGATGTGGGCTGTGAGCTGGAGAGCCCGCTCTGATTCTAGAAGCTTTGCTTGGGTTAGGTGAGTGCATGTTGGAAGGACCACAGGGTGCCTCCCACTTGGGCCTGGAGCAAAGGTGGGATTTGCCTAGGGCACACGGGGTCCAGGGGAGACCCGAGCTCATTAACAGAGTGGGTCTCGGGACGGAGATCATTGCTCCTTACCTGGTGCAGTGTAGCTCCCCCAGGCCCCAAACAGTGCTCGTCGAGTGAATGAATGAAACCGGGCCTCCTGACTCCTGCCCAGAGCTCTCTGCACCCCCCCCCCCCCCCCCCACCCCCTTGCTCCCCAGCTTTGACTGTGGAGAACAGAGTGGACCCCACACGGGCTGCAGCGTGAGGGAGGCTTGAGCAGGCTAGACCCCCGGCCTGGGGACAGTGGGGCCCTGCCTCCAGGGTCCCCTGGGAGTGAAAGCCCCGGTCCTCCTTGGGGCCAGCCGCTGTGCACGGAGCCCGGGGTGTGGGCAACCTTCCAGAATGCTGTTTCCCACCATCTGTGATATCTTCGTTTTCTCTAACACTCAAAAATAGATGTTTCTGTTATGCTTCTCGTTGGCAGGGTTGCTGCAGGGCCTGCCAAGGCCCGGGGGAGCCCGCCAGCCTGCGGAGTCTTACTGTACAAACAGTTGGGGAGGGGGGTGTCTCTGTTAACTTGAAATCCCCGATCAGTAAACATGCCAATTTAAAGTGTAATTAACTCAGGCCGGAAAAAATTCAGATCTGGACTGCTTTTCACAGTTGAAGTTGTTTTTCTTTTATTTATTTATCTCTTTCCGGGTGTGATGGTGTCTGTGGCAGGTTTAAGCCAGGAAAAATAGAAGGGGGGCTGAAGTGGGGAGGGGGCTGGCTGGGAGAGAAAGCGATGGAAGGCAAAGAAGGAGGAGAGGGGAGGTGGGCCTGCCCCCCCACCCATGGCCCGGGGTCTGTATGCCCTTTCTGTCCAGGATGCCGGGTGAAGAAACGGAGGAGAGGGAAGCAGGGGGCGTCCTGCTGGGCCAGGTGATTCAGAGTCACGGGCGCCGTGCCAGGGAAGCAGCCAGCTCGTTTGTTGGGTGGGCTCTGGGTCCTGCTCCTGACTCTCTGTCTTGCCTCCTCTTTCAGGGGTCTCTGTTTTCCGCGAGCCCACCCCGGACCGTCAGCACCAGACTCCTCCTGCTTCCCAGGACTCCGGGGAAGGTCCTGCTCTTGGAGAAGGTCAATGGCATCCACGCCCCAGCAGAACAGACATGCGGCCCTGCCCCTGCCCCGCCCCAGGAAGAAGTGGGGGCCGTACGCTACCCACCCTTCATAAAGCACCCTGAGTGGGTCCCAGGAGTGGATCCGTCAGGGGTTAGGCCCGCGCTGTGGACTGGGGAGGACCATGAGGGCACGCAGAGAACTCCTGAGTGACCATGAACTGCAGCGGAAGAGGCATTGACATGTGCCCCCCCCCCCCGCCCAAAAAAAAGGCTCAGAAATTCATGCTCTTCCTTTGCAAACACTTGGCATGTTTTGGGGCTATTTGAATAATAAATACACATTATAAAACTCCAAATATGTTTGTGTGTCTATATGTTCAGAGATGATGTTCATTAAGTGGAAGGTTTAAAAACAAAGGCCATCTGCCCTGGGGAGGGATTCTCCTCTAGAGTCACTGGCCTTTGCCCAAAGGGGACCCAGCAGGGAACATCTCCCCAAAGCCCAAGGGTCCACCTCGGGGTGGCGAGGTGGCGGGATGGGGGGGGGGGCTCCCCTGCCTGTGGGAGGCAGGGCCCAGAAGGCACGCTTTCCCGTCTGAGGTCTGAGCTGGCTCCCGCCCCCGCGGCCGCCCCCCTCCCGGCCGCCCCCCTCCCACCGGGGCAGAGGCCGAGCCCCCGCCTCCGCTCTGCAGCCTCCGCTGGTCACGACTCAGCCGGGCTGACTCAGACGCGGCCCGGAGCGGAGCCTCGTAAATTACATAATTACCTACGGAACCTGCCGCCGCCGCTGAGCGACGGGAAGGACGCTCGGCCGGTGACTCACTGTTTTCCCCAGAGCCTCTCGCCCGCGCTCGGCGGCCGCCTCGGTCTGGGCTGGCTGGGCAGGGGGAAGGGCCGCCGGCTTGGCCTCCGTCCCCAGCTCTGCAGTGAAGGGGGTGCAGCCCGCCGGGTGGCGCGGGGCTTTGGGTGGGGGGCACCTTCCCCTCCAGCCCCTCCTTAGCCTTCCTGATGGACTGTCCCCGCTTGGGGGAAGAGGAAGCAGGTCCGGAGAGGCTTGATCCTTGGCCCGGTCCACACCCAGCCGGAAGTGGCTCCGGCCGTGCTGGTGACCCAGCCCCCCCTTCCCCCCCCCCCCCCGTGTAGCCCCCCTGCCCCAGCCAGAGCCCAGCTGCTGGGTGCCCCCTCCCTCCTCCCGACCGCTCCCCCTGACATCTGCCACCTCTTCTCCAGAGCCCCCTGACTCTCCCTTTGGAAAAACCCTTCTCCTGACGGTGACTGTGTTTGGCAAGGAGGCACCACGTTGCCTTTGCAACTCAAGGTGTACCTGCGGGTGGGGGATGCCAGAGGGGGGCGCCTGTTTCTTTTTGAAATAAAAAACCCAATAGGGGCACCTGGCTGGCTCAGTGAGAGGACCGTGTGACTCTCGATCTCGGGGTTGTGAGTTCAGGCCCCACGTTGGCCCTAGAGAACACACACAGAAAAATAAACTTAAAAAAACCAAAAACCTAACAGAATAGGCCTGGTGGGTGTGCGCTCTGATAGGACCTAGGTTTGAATCCAGCCTTGTCACTTCCTGGTGCTGAGCCTCCGTTTCCTCATCTACGAAATGGGCACACCACCTATCACCCTCCTGGTGAGCAGGATGGATTTTAAGTACACGTAAAGTCCCCCATGCAGTGCCCGAGGGGGTTAGGTTCTCACTAGCCTGGGGACTTCCTCCCAGCGATCCAGGGCTGGTGAGGGTCCCCATAGATCCTGAAGTCACCACACACCTGCAGCCCAACTCACCCTGGCCTAGGACTGAGGGTCCCTGATGGTCCAGACCACCCCGGGCCCAAGCCCCAACCTCCTGATGTGCCCCCTAGGTCCCAAAGGCACCCCAAAACAGAGCCACGAGGAACAGAGCCCGTTATACTCAGAGCTGCATCTAGGTCCCAGGCAAAGCTCCTCAGCAGGTCACAGAGGGTGCTGAGGGTCCCCAGACCTGGGGCAGGAGTTCCCAGAGCCCCCCCCCCCCACTCGGCCCACCCCACTGTCCTCTTCTGCTCCATGTCCGGGGGGAAAGCTGCATGTGTGAGCAGCTCTGTTGGTGTCGGGGTCTGTGGCCTGCTGAGGTCACCTTCTGGGGAGGTTGTAGAGGTGTTGGCAGAGCAGTCCCCAAGGCCCACCCCCCTGCCCCGCCCCATAGGTCATGTCAGCTCACCCTGTAAGCCCACCACTCCTTTTCAGTTGTACATCTCCTGCAGGGACCCCAAACACACGTGCTGAGGGGCTGGCTTCCTGGAGAGAGCCTCTGGGGAAGCTCCTTTTCCTACTGTGGCCCCAGCCTGTCCCCCTTCCTCCCCACAGGCTCCCTGGGGCTGGTCTAATGTTCTTATAATCACACACCCCCCACTCCCCACCTCCAAGTGCGCACCACTGTGCACCAGGCAGGAACTGGGTGCCGCATTCAAACCAGGGGAGAAGGTCCTGGTAAAAAGCACACACTTGGTTGCAGATCCGTCAGGCTCCTGGTTCCAAGTTACCCCTGGGAAGTCACTTGTCTACACCAGGGATCAGTCTTCTCATCTGCAAAATGGGTGTGATTGAATCAGATTGTGTGGTGCTGAAGTCCCAAGAGTCCCTTTCTGGGCCACCACCCCTTGTGATCCAGCCTTCCAGGTTCCTGGGCCACCCTCCCCTCCACCACTATCGAAACACCCTGCAGCACTCTCAGCAACCCCCCACTATCCAGAGAAGCCGCCACCCCTGCAGCTCTCCCCGCATTCCCCGGGGGGCGGGACGGTGTGGGGCTTGCACCCCCTCTCTCCCTGGGGTTGCTCACCCCTGCTTCTGCTTTCTGCCCCTTGCCCTTCTCTTCCCAATGCATCATCCGGCCGGAGCTGTCCATGGAAGTTTCTAGGAGTTAACGGGGGGAATTATAGCTCCCCAAGGAAATGACTGGAATCTGAGCAGCCGACCACACTGTTCATGGAGCTTCTATGTGTTCCCGAGGTCCAGCCCTGTGCCCTGGGGGCTGGGAGTCCCCTGCTCACAGATGCAGACAGCCTTTGCCGTCCCTTTCCACAGCCCTAAACATACTGTCCCTTCAGGGGGATCCCTGTTCTATCTGGGATGCTGGGGCCTCAGAGGAGCTCTGCTGGTCCCCTGGGATGCAGACCTTCGAGAAATAGCCATTTTCTCCTACCCTCAGTGCAAAGGCATGCATCAGTGTTCTGGGGGGCACAGGCCCTGTACCCCAACAGCCCAAGTTCATATTCTAGTGCAGTGATCCAATAGATCACTACTCCAGCTGGGCCCGCCTCAGGCTTCCCATCTGTCAAATGGGGCTGCCGTGACGATTAGATGCGTTTGTCTGTGCAAGGACGTGAACGTTGGCCATGAGACCATTTGCCACCCTCATCGCAGGACCCTCGAGCTGGGACCTGAGACCCTGTGACAGATCTAAAGTGTCTCCCTTTATTTTTGTGGTTAAGATGGTGATATGCCCCCCTATTTATCTGCTCTCTTGCCATGATCGTTGGCCCCCTTTTGGTCCTTGAAACAGAAGTCAGCTTCTGAGCGGCTCCCAGCCGTGACTCGGTTGTGTCAGGGACTCTCCTGCCCAGACTTCTGGAGGTGGGGAGGAGCGGTCCAGAGGGAAAAATCCGAGTCGGGGTCATTGAGTTAGGTGTTTGCAGTTGGGGGACAAGATCAGAACTCAGCAGGGAGCCTGGCACCCGGGGGGAGCTGGAGAATTAGTGACCGAATGGGGGACACTGTGTTCGGGGACTCGGAGATGCATCGTATGCAAATGAGCCCGGGGTCAGATGCACAACAGACAGACTCGGCAAGGCCGGCCGGTGGTCAGCACTGTGATCCAGGCTGGCTCTGGGTACAGTGGGGACCCCAGAGCCGAGAGGCCACATAACCCGAGGCCCCTCTCACCCGGGAGCTCCTTTCTGTGTCCCCGCTTGGGTCCCAATCCACAGCTCTCCCCTGCCAGCGCCGCACCCCCTGCACCGACTTTCAGGAGGCCGAGGGATGTGCACGTAAATGATTGCTACCCTGCTATCTGCACGCGCACCACGCAGACGTGCACGTGAGCAAAAGGGGCCGTTCCCTGTGCCTGAGCCAAGGTCAGGGCCCCTGGATGGAGCATGACGTGGTCCAGGAAGTTGGGCAGCAGGAAAGCCCGTTGGCAGAGATGACAAGGAACTGTGGACACCGGCGATGGCGATGGCTCTATCAGGAGCTGGGCTAGAAGAAAGGCCCGGTGTCAAAGTGGACCCCAAGCTCTCTCCGAAGTGTGGCTTCCCACTGGTTCCTCCTGACACTAAAGTGACACTCTGTGCAGGTGTCCCTGGGTCACCTTGTGTGATGTCACCGAGCCCCACGACTCTCTTGTCTTCTCCTGGTCACTAACGAAGGTGACCCCACTCTGGCCTCCTTTCTCGAAGCTGGGTGGTTCCTCCTCTCACATCCAGTTTCCCTAATGGCCACGCTCATTTGCTCCCCGGGCGGCTCAGGGGGTTCCGTTCCTGCTTTGAGACCCCGTCCGGCCCAGCGGGGAGTGGATGGCTGGAGCTCCATCACCAGGAGATGTCTGGCTCCCGCCCCAGCCCCACACCTGATCAGCCCCCCTGGGAGGAGGCCGGATACTGAGCTCAGAGCAGGACCTCTGCACACCGGCCTCTCCCCTGCAGGGGAAGCCTCGACTGGAGGGAGCCCCGGGATGGGTGGGCCCTTGGAGGGGTGAGAGGGCCCCTTCCCTGCAGAGGCCTGGCTGGGCCAGGCGGGGCTGTTGCTCATCTCCTGTCTGCTGCCATCTTCTTCCACTTGGAAGCTCCCTGTCGCGCTGACATTTTCCTGAGGCCCGTCCAGGAGGAAGGGGGCTGGCGGCCGCACAGCACACGAGAGGGTGTGGGGGTGAGCCCGGCCTTACTAAGGCTGCCTCTTCCCTGGGCTTGGGGCAGAGGGATGGTGCAGACCCCCTCTATCTGGGGGGGTGGGTCACTTCACGTGTCCCCCGGAGAGCCCCAGAGCCACGGGTTCGCCGCCTCCCTGCCCCACATGTGTACCGCACAGGGGTCCCCGAGCTAGATCCCCACCCCCCCCCCGCAGGGGAAGAACAGCCAGCTGCCCCACGTCCCTCCAACGTCCCCTTCCCCAAGGCCCTCTGAGCCCTGTGATTCACCAGAATGAGGCTCATCTAGGGACTCGCTGGCCTTCCCTAGCTCCCTGCCACTTTGTAACCCAGAATAAGGCCAGAACCACTCACGTGTCTTAACGTTTCAGGCGCTCAGCGTCCACTTAGCTAGCGGCTTCCCAGCACCCCCAAAGCTCTGGGCAGGGACCTCGCGGTGCCCGGTGCAAGACAGGAGACAAAGGAGTGAGATCCCAAGAGGCCTGGGTCACCCGCCGGGTCGGGGAGAAAGACCCTTGGGTGGTGGCTTCAGGCCGGGTGATGAATCCGCAGCCCCAAGAAGCCGCCCGTGGCCCGGACGCCGTGCCCAATGACAATGTCCCCTTTCACCTTCCATTTCCCGGCATGCCCCTGCCTCCTGCCTGGCACATTTCCCATTTTCGACTGAAAGCAAGTCAGCCCAGGCCAGGACAGCCACCTGCCTGAGGTGCTGTGGCCAGCCCCGCCAAGTCGGGGTCCCCTGTGGGAAGGCCGGGGTGGTGGACATTGATGCAGGTGAGGGGGGCACAGTGCCGGCAGGCAACCCCTCAGGAAAGGAAGCTGTTGGGCATTGTTACAACTGACCGGCACCAGAAAAGGGCACCCTTACACCTGGGCGGGGGGACAGGTGGTCCGAGCTTCCAGGCTGTGGGAGCCCCGGGGGGAGACATCCAACCTGGGGGCCCAAAGAGGTGGAATTTGAGGGGCCCTAGGAGTGTGTGGAGAACAGGTAAGGCCACGAAAGGCAGAGGAAAGGGCAAAACGGGGCTCAGCTGGCAGAGGCGGGGGACTGAGGCTGCGGGGGTCCCGCCCTCTGACCGTGACTAAGGCAGGCCATTGTTCCCAGGCAGGTGGGGGCGGCAGTGGAACGGAGCCCCCTCCCTGCCCGCCCAGGGTGGCTCAGCAGAATTACAGAGAATGAGCCGCTGGTTGCTAATGGGCTTGGGGAAAATGGGATGCAATTTAGCGGGTGTTTTTCAGGCCCAAAGCTATTGAATAAATGAAGCGCGCACAGCCCCAGCCGCTGACGCACCGCCGGCTGCTGGCATCCTGGCAGGAGGCGGGGGCGGCGGGCGGGTGGGGGCGGTGGGACTGGGGGACCGGAGGGAGGGCGGCGGGGGCCTGGCGGTGGGGGCCTGGCAGTGGGGGGGGG
>NW_026057582.1:3872490-3874798 GCF_023721935.1 Panthera uncia | reverse complement strand
GGTGGAAGGTGGGCTTGAGGGTGACACGGGGGCCGCCCTGGGAGCTGTGCTAGGGGTGGGGCTGCAGGTGGCTGACCCCTGCTCGGCTGTGGAAAAGGTAAAGCCCACCCCGGGTGCTCTGGCATGGTAAAAGGTGGGGGGCAGCCGGCCAAACGGAGCTCGCGGGGGTCAGCCCCAGGCCTCGGAAGGGCCCAGAGCTCCCACACCTGTAGAAAGCCCCTGGATGCAGGGTGGGGGGCCTGGGTCTCCCCTGCATCCTCCAAGAATGTGCTGTGTGACCCTGGGCAGGCCCACGGCCTCTCAGGACCTTCGGTTTCCAGAGGCTAAGACAGGAGATGCAGAGAGTAGGGACTCCTACTGAGCGCACACATCCACGCTCATGCAAACACCACTGCTCTCCGGGCCCCGTGGTTCCCGAAGCCCACAGGGGCTGGTTGAGGCCCCAGCTTGGAGTTGCTGGATCCCTCTGACGCTTTTCTAGAACACACAGCCAGGCAAGTGGGCGGGGGGTCGGGGGGGGCTCCCTTCCTTCAGAGAGGAAGCCTCCAGGAGGCAGCGCGAGCTGTCAGCCTTGACCAATCACCACGAGGCGGCCGCAGACTTCAGACATGCGGGCCGAGGGGTCTGAAATGAAACCTCTAAGGGGGCACCGTGGAATGACCGTGGCGGCTGGGCACGGGACACACTGGGGCGGATAACTGTCCCCAAGAGCCACCAAGCCCACCCACTTGCCCTCGGTTTCCAGGTACCCCTGGGGGATCCCTCTCTTCTCCTACGCAGCAACCCCAAACGCTGAGGGTCCTGGGGGAAGGTGCTTCCGAAACTCAGTTTCCACACGCGCAAAATGGAGATAAAAGGCTAAGCCGGGCAGAGGCCTGCACCTCGGCTCCCTTGGAGGCCACCCCACTGCCCAGGGCTCTCACCCCTCGGCCCCTGAGAGTGGCTGGGGACGCCGGAGAACAGTCTGTCCAAAGCCCTTCCTCCAAGGTGTCCTGGGCGGTAGTGGAGGGTGGCAGGACGTGGGCCTCCCACCTTGCGACGCTCAGCTTGACCTCTAACTTCCAGACACGCCCCGCGGGGTGCAGGCACGTGCCCAGAGCCACACGGCAGGCGTGTCCCCACCCCCAGCCAAATGCCACGGGATCCCACCCACGGCTGGACAGGCTGCCCTTGCTCCACGGAGCGGCGAGGGAGAATGCACCACGGGGAGGCTGGGGACTGGAGAACCCGGATCCTCAGACGAGAGAGGAGAAGGGGCCTCCGCGGTAAAGCAGCGGGTGCCAGTCCCTTGAGCCGCCAGAGGGGCCGCTCCTCGTCCGTGGGCAGCACAGCCCGCTTGTTTTCACCTGCCCTTAGACAAACCTATGAAGTGGCCTATCATTGTCTCCGATTGGCCTTGTCGCAGCTTGGCGTCCGTGAGATGGTTTATGTCCTCCCCCCCGCCCCCCACCGAACAACACGGCCCCCCCGAGAGCGCGGGGCCAGCTTCCGGCGCACGGGGTCACCAGGAGAGAGCGGGGCCAACCTCCAGCAGGTGCCGGTAACGGCAGGAGCACGCCCCCGTGCCAGCCACGCTTCCAAGCAGGTGGCTTTTTTCGGCAGGATTTCTTTTTTCCCCTCCAGCGTTCTGCAGGTATAATTGACAAATAAAATTGCATATATTGAAGTTGTACAATGTGCTGATTTGATATACCTAGGCATTATGAAATGATTACTGTAATCAAGTTAATTGACGTGCACATCCCTCAGTCACCGGTTTTGTGTATGTGTAGGGTGTTGTAAGAGGCACGCGGCAACTTTCAAGTACGGTCACCGTGCTGTTGATCAGACGCACAGAGCTTCCTGCTCGTACACGGGGGGGGGTTGGGGGGGGACCCCACATCTCCCCAGTTCCCCTACACCCTGTGCCTGGCCACTGCCATTCGACCCGCAGTTTCTTCTTCTTCTTCTTCTTTTTTTTTTCCTAAATGTTTATTTTTGAGAGAGAGAGAGAGGGAGCACCAGAGGGGGAGGAGGCAGAGAGAGAGGAACAGAGGATAGGAAGCAGACTCTGAGCTATCAGCACAGAGCCCGACGCGGGGCTCAAACCCACGAACCGCGAGATCACGACCTGAGCCGAAGTCAGAGGCTTAACTGACCGAGCTACCCAGGCGCCCCATCGACTCACAGTTCCTATGAGCTCCCTTTGTCGTTTTGTCCATGCCTCGTATAAGTGATACCATAGAGTAATTGTCTTTTTTGTCCAGCTTATTTCACTTAATGTGATGTGCTCCAGGTGCCTCCAAGTGGTCCCAAATGGCAGGATTCC
>NW_026057582.1:3837282-3862490 GCF_023721935.1 Panthera uncia | reverse complement strand
GGAATCCTGCCATTTGGGACCACTTGGAGGCACCTGGAGCACATCACGTTAAGCTTTCAAGCATTTTATGGATTTGACATTTTTTAATCCTGTTCATGGCTCCAATGGGTGGGTGTTATTGTTAGCCCTTTTTTACTGATGAGTCAACTGAGGCCAGATAGTTCGAGTAACTTGCATGGGTCACAGAGCTGCTAAGTGGTGAGCCGGAATTTGAACTCAGACCCTTAGTCTCTAGAATCTATGCCCATCTTTGGTGATGTGGCTTTCCAGCCCACAAAGATGTCCATGTCCTAATTCCCAGTGCCCGTGAATACGTGATCTTAACATGGCAGAAGGGACCTCGCAGATGCGATCATTCAGGACCTCGAGATGAGGAGATGATGTTAGATCGTAGGCATGGGCCCCACAGAGTCACTAACACCCTTGTAAGAGAAAGGTGGGAGGGTCAGAAAGGGGGAAGAAGATGAGACAAGGGAAGCAGAGGTCAGAGAAAGCGAGATTGGAAGCCAGGTGGTTGGCTTAAGGACGGAGGGAGGGGCCAGGAGCCAAGGAACGCAGGGGGCCTCTCCATGCTAGAAAAGAAAAAAAAAAAAAAAAGAATTCTAACTTAGACCCTCCAGAAGGAATACAGTCCTGCCAATACCTTGATTTTAATCCAGTGGAAACCATTTAGAACTTCTGGTCTCCATTTATCATTTAGGTAATACATTGATCACTGAGATAGCTATGTATTGATTTAAGTCCCCTAGTTTGTAGTATTTTTTATCACAGCAGCAATAGGAATCTCATACAGGGTTCAAATCCAAGGGCCTGGGAGTCACTAGGGCTGCTCCTTCCTGAGCAAAAGGCTGGATTGGGAAAACCTTCCTGCCCAGCACCCTGCTGGGGCCAACTAAGAGGGGAGGAGGGAGGGGTGGGAGGATTACAAGATTTGGAGCTGGAAGCAAGTACATTCCTGGGATTCCGTACCAGAGGGGGAATGTAACAGCAGCAGGGGTGCCGAGGGCTGCGGACATTTGCAGAGTGCTTTGTGCTGAGTGCTTTGTGCTGAGTGCTGCCTTTAAGCAAGGCAGTCCTCACCTGGCCCTGGAGCGAGGGCCGGTCAGAAGGCCTCCCTGGCAAGCCCGAGGTGCATGGCTGGCGACTGGCAGAGGCAGGCTCAGGGCCAGACCCAGCTGACTGGTCTGAGCCCATGCTCTTTTTTTTTTTTTTTTTTAATTTTTTAAAGTTTATTTATTTATTTTTGAGAAAAAGACAGAGAGAGTGAGCAGGGGAGGGGCAGAGAGGGAGGGAGAGAGAGCATCCCAAGCAGGCTCTGCATTGTCAGCGCAAAGCCCGGTGTGGGGCTCGAACTCACGAATGGTGAGACCATGAGATCACGGCCCGAGCTGAAGCCAAGAGTCAGAGGCCTAAGCGACTGAACCACCCAGGTGCCCCAATGCTCTTAAACTCTTAAGCGAAGCCCCTCCAGCTGGGCTTTTGCTGGTGGCTGGAGGGGAAGCACCCCTACCTACGTGTCAGTATCTGCCTCATGATGTCCCTTCACGATCCCACTCGACAAAGGGTCACCGTCCCCCACAACCCTGTTGCTGCCCCGCCGTGCGTGGTCTGGCCAGGCACCGGACACAACGAGGTCAGGTGGGGTTGGGGGGGACAGGTCATCTCGACATAAATCGGGGGTGCCGGGATGGAGACAGACAGGGAGGGGAAGAGAGGGTCAGGCTCCCGGGGAAGATGCTGGAAGACCCGCACCCAGATCACAAAACCTTCACCAGACAAGGCATTGGAGCCACGGCGCGCCAGGCAGAAGGAGCGACGTGTGCGAAGGAGCTGGGCTGTGACGTCGCACGGTCTAGGCGAGGACCGAGATGGGCCTGAGGCTGATTTGGCTGGAAGCCCACAGGCCCTCCTTGTCCAGCAGAGCACGTCGGGGAGCCCCGATGCCGGGGTCTCCTGCCTTGAGTTAGCCTCTGCAAACCCAGTCCAGCTGCTTGGGGTCAGGCCCCCTACTGAGGCTCCGGGCCAGTGGGGGGTGGGGGGACAGAATGGAGGGCCCTGGCCGGGCGGAGCAGGGGACACAAAGGGTGGCCACAGGTGGCTCTCATCCTCCAACAATGCCCCAGAAGCAGTGTAGACACTGAGTCCCGCCCACACAGGCGTGGCTCTGGAGGCGGGAGGCCCAGGCCTGTCCCCCCGCGCGTGTTTTCAGAACTACGGCCTTCTGAGACTTGTTTAGCGCCTGTCAAAAACCATGAGCAAATTGCCAGGGGTGAAATGTCACAGGAACATCGTTTCTGACAAAACCCTGGAAGTAACCCACCAGCCAGGCAAGGCCCGTGTGCAGTGCTGCGGAGCCTGGAGCCTCCCTGGACAGCGTGTCCAGCCAGGGAGCTCCCTACCTCTGCGGCCAGATTCCTCAAGGGCCACTTGGAAACAGAGACGGGGACCCAGGGGACAGGAGCCTCTTTCTGCTCCTGCCGGTAGGAGGTGTTTATGGCCGGAGCCGGCCTAGCCTGGCAACCTCACGGCCTCGGTGGCCAGCCAGCCGGAGCCTTCGGGGTGGAAGCTGTGTCCAGACTTTGCTAGGTCAGCAAGACCGGGCTCAGCGGACAGCCCAGGCCTTGGCAAGGCCAGCGGGGCACAGGGCTGCGTCTTGGTCGGCCTTCCCGGGCTCCCCTGGGAGGGCACAGTTCTTCCAGGCCTGGGCTCCCCCGAAGCTGGAAACCCCCAGGGAGAGAGCGTTTCTCCACTTAGTTCGAGGGAAAACTTCCTCTGTTCCCACCTGTCCTCCCTTCCGGTCCCTCTCCCTGCTGTGCACTCAGTCGCCGTGACCCTGGCGTGGGCGGGTGTCCCGGGAAGCGGTACCTAACAGAACGTCTCTGCCATGCACCCAATGCCAAGGGCTCAGTGGCCACTGCAGGAAAAGAAGAGGACGTGGATAAGGACAGAGCCAGAAATGTAATCATTTGAACCCCTCCCCACCCCCACCCCAAAGGCAGCAACATCCTCGCTGAACGCGGAGTGGGTTTTCCTGTTTGCTGACCTCCTTGTCACTGGGCACGTTCGAGGGGTTGTCTGGGGCCCGACGCTGTACCAGAGACCCCACACATGCTCTCTTGCGGGGTCCCCATTGCAAGCCAAGTACTCGGCTTGCATGGTAAATGGCGGCAACCACCCATTTCTCTGACTGGCAAACCGAGGCTTGAGTTGTCAACACACCTGAGACCTCAGAGGCAGCGAGGGCAGGGCCAGGACCCCACCCCAGCTGATTCTGACCCGTAGAACCCAGGTGACGGTGGCCCGCCGCCCCTCGGGCCACTCCCACTCGCAGAACGGAGCCCCCCTCCGGCCTCTCGGAAGGACCCGGTTCCAGGGCTGCCCCTGGCTCACAGCCTTGCTCTGCCTTCTGCTCCCGCACGGGGCCAGCACAAGGCCATGGTGGCTCCCCTCACTGGCCTCCCCCGGGCACCGGCCTGGGCCTCACCATCCCAGGCTCAGGCCCGGGCTCAGGGTCGCCTCCTTCAGCGGGGCATGTTGTGAGCTGAGCTGAGCCATCTCAAAGCACATGTTGGGGTCCTATAATCCTTGCACCTCAGAACGTGACATTTTTGGAGACAGGGTCTTTTCGTGTTGAATGAGGTCACCAGGGAGGGTCCCCCTGCAATGTGACCGATGTCCTTATACGAAGGGGGGATCTGGACCCAGAGAATCACAGAGGGAGATGATGGCAGAGATCAGGGTGATATGTCTACCAGCCTAGGAACACCGAAGGTGCCCGAACACGCTGCGGCAGCCGGGGGGCAGGCCTGGAGCAGACTCTCCCCCCCAGTCTCAGAAGGAGGCCACGCTGCTCACGCCTGGACCCTGGACTTCAGGCCTCAGGAGCTGTGAGATGATACATTCCTGCTGCTTCAGTGGCCTGTGCAATGGTACTTGGTTGTGGCAGCCGGTGCCAACTAATGCGGGGGGATGGGCTCCAGCCCCGGCAGTGTCCCCAGGCCAGCACGCCCAACACGCCCTGTCCTCCCTCCCAGCCTCTGCCTAGGCAGTGGCCTCCCCCAGGATGCCGTCCTGTCTGCCTGGGGGGCGCCGCTCCTGCCAACCCCCCATCCGGGGATGGGCTGATCCGAGGGACCGTGACGCTGACCTGGGAACCAGGGTCTGAGTGAACCAGGACCCTGACCCCTTGAGAGTCTGTGCCTTTCATGTTCCCTCTTGGACCCCCGTGGGGAGCTTCCTGCCAGCCTGGGGGTGTCTCTGCAGGGAGATGAGATGCAGCCCGGAGGCACGGGGGACCTCGGAGTGTTTCGACCAAGCAGCCCCTTACGGAACAACCATTCACCAAGTAGCTGTAAATGAATCAGAAATACAGAGGTTCAATCTCCCATGAAACGTAAATGGGTTTATAGAGGTTAAGGGGTAAGTGTGGATTTTCTAAAGGGCATCTGGGCACTGGCCTGTGCTGGTTGCTGGGGCTCTGGACACAGGTGAGCCCAGCAGAGGGGTGTAAGCTCAAGCCTGACTCCCAAGAGGCCCCTGCAGTGTCTCCTTTGGGCTTCCAGCAGCCCCGTGATTGACTCAGCCCATTTCACAGATGGAAAAACTGACACGCAGGCTGGACAAGGCCCTGGCCTGGAGGAAGGACAGCTAGGATCTGGACTCTGTTTACCCTGACTCTGAGCCCTGAGCCCTTTTACTGCATGATAAAGGTTTTAGGAGCCCTGGAAGGCGAGTGGGGGGGGTTTGGTTGGCTCCAAGGGGTGGGAGTGTTTGAATAGGGCCCTGGGCAGGAGCAAAAAAGCTCACGGGGCCTGGGGCTGGTAGGGCGGCATGAGGAATGCTGAGTTCCTATTGAAGGATGTATTCCAGAAGGTTCCAGCCACCCAGACAGGCCTCTGGCTGCAGGCAGGCACCGTGTCTCTGCCCAAGGTCCAGACACACAAGAACGTGGGTGATGGGGACCGTGGGCCATGGCCAGGTGGTGTAAATGACCTCAGGTGGGGCCCTTCACGCCAGCTCTGGAATTTCTAGCACCGCCTCCCACCCACGGTGTCCTGGGCATCCAGCCCAACGCCCCCAGACAGCTCCGTCCTGCTGTCCAGTGACTTTTCCTAGAGTCCCGGCTTCCCGGGGCAGGGGGGGGGGGGGTGCTGCTGGAGGTCACGTGGGGCTTCTTCCTCTGGACAGGGGGATGCGGAATGTGAGGGAGGGAAGGAAGGGGCTGTGAGGTCTGAGTGAGCCCAGGGGACAATGGGGGACACCCTCACTGAGGTCAAGGCCAGCGGAGCCCTTCCTACACCACCCTGCACACGCTTCCCCTTTTCTGAGCCCCACCCTGTGGTTCCCCCAACACACCAGGTTCACCCACCCCTGCGCCCTGCTGTTTCTCCCCTACCAGGCACCCTCCCCCTCCACGGCTCAGCCCTGCTCTGCTCACAGGATGGAGCGGTGCCCTGTGCTGTGTCCCTCTCCGGCAGCGTGTGGGGCACATGGAGATCATCATCTTCCCACTGGGTCTGGGATGACATCACCGTCCCCTTCCCCAGCACGCCGCAGCTGGAGGACAGGGCTTCTGCCCCTCCCCCCACCCCCACCTAGCGGAATCATGGCGGCTGGAAGCTACGTCACCCATATCCCTCGGCCTCTCCCAGGAGCGACAGAGCAGGTGGCCAGTCTGTGGCCCAGCTCCCCGTGCTGTCTGGGCCATCTCTCCAAGCTGCTCGGCCCCAGGCCTCAGTCTCCTCCCTCTGTAAGCAGAGTGGGTCACCCCAAAGCAGAAGGGTCTCTGTGGGTAGTAAATGCTCGGTAAAGGTGCTCTGTCAGAGTCCACCGGTGTCCCTGCCCAAGGCCCCGGGTCATATCTCACCCTCTCCCTGTGAGCACAAGAGAGGACAGCCCGGGCCTGCATGGTCCCTGTGGAGAGGTGACCCTGGGCTCTGCACAGGCTGGAGGCCACAAGGGGTGGGGCCTTGTAGCGGTCGGGGAGCTCCGAATCTAATCGGGGGCCTGGAAAGCCTGGGGAGGGGAACGGTCACCGATGGGCCCATCCTAGACAGGGAGAGTCACCGAATGCCCCAGAGCAGGCCTCCAGGAGGCTGGGACACTGGTCTTGGGTGCCTGGGACCCTGGGACCCTGGCCTCCAAAGCCAGGAGATGTCCGAGGGCCAGAGGAGCAGATAGCAGCTGGGTGTTGCTCACGGTGACGCCGTGAGGACAGACGGATAGACTCTTGGAGACCTGTGCACCGTGCACCTGACCGTGAGGAAATCGAGGACTGAGTCGGCCGTGAAGCTGGCGGGCCCCTCGCCAGGGATGGGACGGCACTGTCCCGAGGTGAGCTGCTTAGACGCCCCTCCCCGCAGACCCAGCCGGTGCCAGTGCAGGGGTCACCCTCGGGACAGGCGGAAAGCAAGAGGCCGCCAGAGGCCCCACACTCATAGGACACAGATACCCCCTCTGCCTCCGTGCCCCGAGCGGTTAACTTGTCTGCCACACACATGTCAGAGGGACCCGAGACCAGAGGGATCAGAGGCCCCAGGGGTGGGGTGTTTTGCTTGGGAGTCTCCTGGGACAGCAGGAAGCCAAGATTTAGGGGACCCCAGTGGTGTAGCTGGGCCACTGACCCTCTAGACGTCTTGGTCAAACCCTCATCCTCCCCAGCCAGAGTCCTGCCCCAGGTCGGGGGTGTGGCTGAGTCCTGTGGCCAGGACGCCCAGTGTCCCAGCTGGTACAATAGACCTCAGGCTGTCTGGCCGTGGGCGAATCTCTGTCATTGTCCCTGGCAGATGGGCAAGTCAGGGTCACGTCTGGAAGGGGCTGGGAAAAAGCCCCAGATGGGCAGCCTTGCCTGAAGCCTGCCCTCCGCCCCTGTCGATGGACACTTCATTCAGCAGATCCGGAACCTGTTCCGACCTCTGATAACCGCAAACCCGGCTTGCCTGCCTGGCGGTGCAGGGCGTGGTCAGACTCCGCCTGGAGTCCCTGCTCCCTGCCCCTCAGTCTCCTCACCCGTAAAACGGGCTGACCCTGGGATTTCAGAGTCGCCGGGAACAGCTCTGCAAGGAAAGCTCGGTGTGTTCCTCAAGGCGGTCCGCCCTGTCGTCACCGGCTCAGCCGGGCTACCCTGGCGCTCGGCCAGCCACGAGCATCATCTGTCCTCCTTGACTTCTCGTGCGATTTTGGTATTTTCGACTCTCAGAGCGTATCTGTGGGGCGGCTGATTCCTCGCCCGTGCCTGCACATCTGCCCTGGCGTCCCCTTCACCGAGGAAGCAAAGGGGATTTCTTCTGCCCCCACCAGCCGGCCGCCCCAAATTTGCCGCCCCGTGCCACTGGCCCCCGCCGTCTGTCCCCCCCCTCCCAGGCCCCGGGCCTCAGTGGCCCAGCTCCTTGCCAGCCAGGAGCCAGGAGGGTCGGCCTGGGGAAGCACCACGTGCTTGGGCCCTGCCAGGCAGGTGCAGGGGACCACAAGGTGCGTTGCTCTTTCAGAAAGAACAGGGACCCTGGGAAACCAGAGCCTGCCAGGCACACGCCGTGGGCTCTGGTGGTTGGATACGCGGTTCTGGAAGAGATGTCCCTTCCCGTGCCTTCCTCCTACGTGGCCGAGATCCTCACAAAGGAGGTGAAGTTCTAGGGTGTCGGCAAGGGAGATAACGGTGTGCCGGGCCTCTCCTCGTGCTGGACAGCCTCCCTGCGTCATCTCACCGAGTCCTCGCAAACTAGGAGGAAGGTTGGCATTGGAGTCCGTTTCACAGATGGAGAAACCGAGGCTCAGAGACAGAAAGTGAATTGCTTGCTCCTGGTTCTCAGATGGAACCAGGTATCGACGAATGTGGGGTTGGGAGGTGCGGGAGGGTCCCCGCAGTGGGAGCCTCCAGGGACTTGGGACAGTGATAAATTCTGATGCCCCCACTCTGCTCGCCCCACACCCAAAAGTATCCTCAGATGAGGGAGCGGCTTGAACGAGGGCTTGGAGGTAGGAAGTGACCCCGTGTCTCTCGGGGTTGGCGGGATGAGGCTGGCGGGACTGGGGAGGACCCTACGGGTCGGGGAGCGCTGCGGAGCCGTGAGGGGGGGCGGTCAGGGAGTTTTCAGAAGGCAAACTGGCCGCCCCACTGGGGACGGCGGAGAAGGGACAGGGAGGGGAAGAAGCCGGCCGACGATGCGGCGACATAGTAGCAGAACAAGGTGGGGGGTCTGCCTCACCCAAGAAGAAAAGCAGCTTCTGGGAGGAGGGCGATGGTCACGTGTCTCCAGTGTTTCCCTGACAACTAGGGGCCTGGGAGGACATTGCTGGGGCCTCATGGTGCTGGAGGCTGTGGACCAGGTGACAGCGGCTGACGGGTGGGGAGGGGCCTGGAGGCACGCGCACTCCTCCGGAGGCCAGCGGGAGGAGGGCTGGGGGGCGGGGGCCGGTTTTATGGGGGGCAGGGGCTGAGTGCTCAGGCAATGAGGGACACTCCAGCGCCCAGCACCCATTTCTCGGGTGAAGACAAAGGCCCGGGAAGTTACAGAGACTCACCTGGCCCATCACACCCGGGGTCTGCTCAGGGCCAGGGATGAGGCGGTACATCCCCAGAGGCCGGGTCCCTAAGGCCGCCAGGCTTCCAGACTCTCTCAGGAGTGGCGGCGGAGGGGGGGGGGGGGCCCCCCCTGGGATGCGGTCCAGGAAAATAAGCATCTCAAACAAGTGCTCAGGGGATGCTGATGGTTCTGGTGCTGGGAGTCACTCTGGGAACCTCTGACACAGAGAGACAGAGACAGAGAAACAGCGAGAGAGGCACAGAGACAGAGAGATAGACACAGAGAGACACAGAGAAATACAGAGGGACCGAGAACACAGGGACAGACACAGAGACAGCAAGCGACAGGGAGCCTCGGTCCGCAGTGACCCCGCGGTGACCCAGGAGTACTCTGTTGATCTGGGAAGAAGTGACAGGGGACAGTCACAGCCGGGAGGCCGGAGACGCCAGGGGGCAGCCATGTCAGGGCCTGGGACTGCATGTGAGAGCGGACGGCCCGAATGCCACGTCCGGGCCCTTTTTCCCTGACCCAGGACATTTGGGTGCAGGTGCAGGATACGGGCTGGCAGGGGACCGGTGGTGACACTTTGTGCCACCTGCAGTCCTCAGGCCAGCTGCTGGGAGGCCGAGGACAGGCTCTTGGCGGGCCCAGAAAGGGCCCTTTGTGGCGGCTGGTTCCCTCTGCTGTCATTAGAGGCAGTCGGGCACGGCAGCCTTAGACCACCAGCCGCAGAGGCCTGCCCGGAGGGGACAGCTCCACCAGGCTCCCTGGTCATGGGCAGACCTGGGGGCTCATGGCCCACACGTCCCCAAGCTCTGCCCCTTCTCCAGAGGTGGGGGCTTTCAGGCCCTCAGCCTGGGGCCACTTTCCTAGGCTGACCTTGGCAGCCCAGGGCCCCGTGGGCAGCCGACAGTGACCCCAGCTCACCCCAGGGAGGGGGGCAGTCACGTCTCCTGTCTGGCCCAGTGGCCCCCCTCGGTGCCTGTAATTGGCAGGGCCACAAGGAGGGTTTTGTTGACCCCTCAGTGAGGGCAGGCCCACGAGGGGAGGGCTGGCCCCTTTCATCTCCCAGGCCCCCAATTACCCCTTTCTCTGGCCCGGACCAAGAAGCTTTTAAATAGCAACAATCAAGGACCAAGGGGGACCAGGGGGGCCACGGGGGCGCGGGGCCTCTGAGGCTGCTCACAAAGGAGTGAACATTTGCTCCTGGAGACGGGAAGAACGAGGCCCCACTTGGGTTTAAAAATAGACGCCTGGTCCCTGCCTGGGCTTGGAACACAGTGAACCCCCTCTCAGGGGTGAGAGCCCCTCATCCAGGGCAGGTGCCTGGGGACATCCTGGCAGAGACGGCTCAGCAGAGGCAGCAGCAAGGTCCCGCCCCCACGCCCTTTCCCACACCGTGTCCTCAGCCTGGACACCTTCCGTCATCTTCCTGCACCTGGGGAACGCTGGCCTACTCTTCCAGAGCCAGCCCGGATGCCCCTGCCCCCCGGGCCTGTCATGATGTCCCCCACTGGCCTGGGCACTCTTGTCACCTATGAGCCCTGCCGCCCCCGCCTCCATGTATGCTTTGTGGCTCTGCCCCCCTGGGGCGAGGACACTCTCCATGGCCCCTGGGACCCATTCTGGAGCCTGGCATGGGGTCTCGGCTGGCCGTGTTGAGGTGGCACCGGGAGGCCAGGCCCATGGGTGGGTGTGCAGGCCAGGAGGGGCCGGGCAGCTCCCTCCCGAGGGCCTTGGGAGCCCGGAGGCTGCATGGACTCCACAGCCACAGCCCAGGGCCTAGCTGGACCGTCGCCCCAAGGGCAACGGGACCGAACCCCCAGCTCCCTGGCTTCAACTGGGGTGGGCAGAATAACGGGCCCCCAAAATGTCCGTGTCCTGATTCTCCGAGCCTGGGAAGAAGTCACATCATCTGTTAAAAGAGACTGTGCACACATGATTAAGGTGATGAACCCTGAGACGGGAGATGATCCTGGAGTATCCGGGGAGCCCAGGAGGGTCAGAGGCAGGGACAGGGGTGTGCCAATGGAGTGAAAGGGGCCACACGCCAGGGAATGCCGAAGCCTCTAGAGGCTGGACACGGCCAGGAAATGGGTGCTCTCAGAGCCTTTAGAAGTACTCTTGAGGGTTGTGAGGAGTAAAGGGTTGTGAGCATGTTCTGTGTGTCAAGAAGGACATGGGATGGTGGTTGTGGCTCTTCTTATAGGTGCCCGCTTCTCAGTAGCATATGAAAGTCATTTTTTATTTATTTCGCTCATCACAGTGGAAAGCTGAAGAAAATCAGAACTGGAAAGATCTTGGGAGGTTATTAAGCTTGGCTAACACCTTAAAATGTCATTCTAAAATTGCCAGCCATTGGGCAGGGCTGAAACTCTGATTTTCCCTCCTTCTCTCTCCCTCCCTTCTTCCCC
The DNA here is from genome assembly GCF_023721935.1 of Panthera uncia. Classification (NCBI taxonomy): domain Eukaryota; kingdom Metazoa; phylum Chordata; class Mammalia; order Carnivora; family Felidae; genus Panthera; species Panthera uncia. The sequence goes on along the minus strand of NW_026057582.1, from coordinate 3,851,554 downwards.
CCTCCCTGTCTCCACCCATGGCTCTATCCCTCTCTTATTCCATCTATCCATCCATCTATCCATCCACCCACCCATCCATGTAAGTATCCATCCATCCATCCATCTATCCATTCATCCATCCATCCACCCATCCATGTAAATATTCATCCATCCATCCATCCATCCATCCATCCATCCATCCACCTATCCATCCATCCACCCACCCATCCATGTAAATATTCATCCATCCATCCATCCACCCATCCATCTATCTATCCATCCATCTATCCATCCATCCATGTAAGTATCCATCCATCCATCCATCCATCCATCCATCCATCATCTATCCATCCATCTATCCATCCATCTATCCATCCATCCATGTACCCACCCATCCATGTAAGTATTCATCCATCCATCTACCCATCCACCCATCCATCCAACCATGCATCTATCATTCTATTACTTCATCTGTTCACCCTCCCATCCTCCTTTCCCTCCTTCCATTACTCCATCCATCTACCCATCCATCCATGTATCCATTCACCCATCCATCTAGTTGTCTCTCCCTTCATCCATTATTCCATCTATTCATCCCTCCCTCCATCCACTTATCACTCATCCAACTGTCTGTGTCCATCCATTCACCCCTCCATTCACCCCTCCATCCATCCTTCCATCCATGATCCACCTCTCCTTGAAGCATCCATGAACACTTCCTCTGTGTTGGGCACAGGGAACCCAGACTGAGTCAGACCCACACATTTCAAGGAGCACTGGACTGCCATGGGAAGCCTCAATTCAATCATGGAATCCCAGAATGGAGAGTGGCTACAGGGAGCCCACATCAGGGGGGTTACATAGGGGTCCAGAGAGGAGCTTTAGGACCTGCCAGGGGAGGGCACGGTTCTGTAGGGAACTCCCCAGAGGAGGCACAACCATGTTTTTCCTGCCCCTGTCCAAAGGGCTAGAGGATGCCAGCACATCTTTACCCCCTCCCAGCCAACCTGAGAGCAGCCTTCATTCTGCAATTTAATCCCAGTTCTCATAGGGTCACAGATGTCCTCGACTCGAAGACACAAAGATAAAAACGTCATAATGACCGCAGCGAGACAAAAAATAATAACAATCCCCGATGCCGAAAAAACTGAGATGCGTCACTTACATCTCGATAAATTGTAAAATTTATCTTCTTGTGTCGCTCCTCCTCTTCTCTATTTCATTTACAGTAGATTTTTAATAAAAAAAAAGTTGATAAAAATCAAAGCAACATAGTCAAAACAGAAAAGTTTGACATTTATAGATGTTGTTTATTACTTTAGTGTTTTAAAGTATTAAAAAAGGCAACCAGAATTAGTTTCTTATCAAATGTCAAATTTTCACCAAGTCTCGCCTACAAACGATTTAAACTTTGTTCACTGGAACAAAGTTGCGTGTCTCTGTGAGAACGTAGGGAGAGTCCCTGCAGACTGGCGGTGATGTTTTTCTCCACATCTCAGCTCCTCTAAAGAATTATCTTGTCATGTTGTCTTCCTAATAAGCTGAGAAGGAGTCAGCTTTTCTTGTCCTAGCTTCCCTCTTCAAGGCATGTCTGTGGCTCTTTTTCTGCATCCCGTGAAAGACACACTGGAGGGACACTGCAGGGGTGCAAAGGCTCTGACCTCGGCCAGGTCCTAATTTCTCCAGCCCCGGGGCCAGCCGATCCCTTCTGCAAGCACAGCTGCCCGTGGTGGGCGTAGCAAGGTGTTCTCTCGGTGGACGCAACAGCCCTGGGGGTGGGAAAGGTGGGGTGTCGGGTTGGAGAGTTTAATTCCCTGGAGCAGAGACCAAGTTAAGCCAGCATAAGCCAGACGGAAGAATGCGGGAAGGAGAGAGGGGCTCCTGAGGTCACAGTGAGCACAGAGCATCCGGGAACAAGCCCCTGGAGCTGGAGAAAAGTGGGCATGGCCAGGAGCTGGGGAGCGGGGTCCCCATCTCAGAGCTGGAGGCCAGGTTCCAGCTCCACGACCCCAGGAACGTGTTCGTCGGGGGCAGGGACGGGGAAATCAGAGCAGACAGGGTTTGAATCCATTTTGTACCATTGGGCCACGTCCTGAGCCAGTCACTTCTCCCCTGGAGCCTTACCTTCCTCACATAAGGTGCAGCGACCTCCCTTAGCCTCAGCTTTCTCATCTGTAAAATGAGCAGAACGATCCCCCAGCACAGAGGGGCACAAGCCCCCATAATCATTCATCCGAGGCCTCCCCCAGTTTGGGGATTCTGCGTGCCTGTGGGCAAGCTGGGGTGTGAACCCAGGAGCCTGATCCGGCCCTTACGCCCTCCCCTGCTCTCTGCTCTTGCCCTGCTGGCAGAGTCAGGGTGCAGAGGTGAGGCCCAGGACACAAGCTTCGAGCCCGTCTCTCTCCCCCCACCCCTCCCTTGCACTCTCCACCACACAGCCTCCAGGAAAGGCAGTCTTCTAAATTCCAGAACTTTCTGAGGGGCTTGCATCCTCCTCCAGAGCCAAATCTCTTCCAGAATGCTCTGAGCTGGGCAGCTGGGGGATAGAAGACAGGGAAGACGGACAGATGCCACGAGACACAGTGCTTCCAGATGATTAGAGAAAGAAGCGGACGACACTGCTTGTCTCGGAAAAACCCGTGCAAGCAGCTGTCAGGGAAATTTCTCCCCATGAAAGTCATGTGAATAAGAAACAAGGGGAGAGAGGAGCCCACCAGCTTCAGGAGAGACTGGAGAAGCACAGCAAAGACAATGCAGCAGATGTCAGGGTAAGCTGCTCTCTTGTAAACAGCCACCAGGGGACCGCCCGTGCCCCAGGGCTCAGTCTCCACCCTTGGGACCCCCCAGGGCACCAACGCCAGGGTCGGGGAAGGTGCATGCCTCCCCCAGGGGATAAGCCGCATGCTAGGGGGGACTCAGAGGAAGCACGGATGAACTCCAACTTCGGGTTTAGGAAATAAGCTATATTCAGGGGCAGCTAGAGATGAAGTTTTTACACCACGCCAGATCAGGGAAACTAATAAATCGTAACAAACCACACCTGCAAATGTCAGCCTCTTGATGGAACACTCTTATGTCTTGCTTACTGAACAGGTCAGTGTGGAGGCTCTTGGTTGCCGGGCAGCACCCTCCGTGGGTGACTCAGGGACCCAGGCCCCTTCCATCTTGTGGCTCTGGCATCTTCTGTGCACAGCTGGCGGTGGGGTTGGTGCGGTGCTGTCTCAGAGGCACCCGGCAGATGGGTGCAGAGTGGCCCCTAGGAAAGATGGGAGGTTCCAGAAGAGTGTCCCCCGGAGGACCCAAGACCGCTCACCGATCCTGCTGCCCCTCAACCCCCGGCTGTCAGACAAGCTTGTTGAAGTCCCCAGGCTCTGCTACTCATGCTGTGGGGGCCAAGAAAGCAGCTAGGCTCCAGGGGGCAGTAAGTGAGAGGGACAGGGCCATAGAGAGGGACCCCCGCCTTCTGCCACCGACGAGGACCCCCTCCCTCATCAACCTTTATCAGGGTCCTCTGAGTCCTCTTTTCTTCTGGGCATCAACCTTCTGGGCACAGACCAGCCTGCCCTGGGCTGGCTGAGCCCAGTTTTAGCAAAAGAATCCTGGGACATTGGTTTCCGTAGGATACAAACGGCACATCTCATGCACTCGTTAAATTGCACATCAGAGAACACCCTCCCCACCATGGTATTGGACCAACTTCCTCGTGGTCAGTTCCCATCCGCTGACCCCCTCGCCCTGCCCCTTCTGGTAAATCTTCAGCTGTCTTTACTGCCTTTGGGGTTCACGCTCTTGCCCCTATTACAGTAGCCTCGAATACAGTCTTTCTTGCTGATTTTTGTCCGGTCCAGTACAAAAAGTTGTCTTTAACTCCATGAGAATCCAAGGGCATCTCTTCATCTAAAACAGTCCTTCCAGGACCAATCTGGCCCGCTCGGGGCTGGGGCTATGGAGGGGATAGCGGTTCAGGAGATTATAAGGTGGCTCCTGGGTGGCCAGGCAGAGAGGACGGGGCGCTCCGGCCTCAGGAGAGGCTGTGAGGGAGAGTCTGGTAGCTGACTTCATACTTGTCCTATAGCTCTGGGCCGGGGCCGGAAACTGGAGCAGAGGAATTCGGGCTGATTGAATTCAGGGTAGAAGGAGGATGTCCGTAGGAGGTGCCAGGGAAGGAAAGGCCCTCACCTGAGCCTCCTTCTGCCAGCCCTGGAGCCCGTTCTGGCCTCTGCCAGGCAGGGGTGCAAGAGTGCTGTATCTGTGCCCGGCTGTCTGCAGTGGGGGTGGGGGCTGGGGGAGCAGGAAAGTTTCCCGCGGGAACAGGCCCCCAGGCCCGGGAAGGGACATCCTTCTTTGAAGACTGTTTCTGTTTTTAAACCTCTCCTGCCCAAGTGCCCGCTGAGGTTATTTTTCACGATCTGCCATTCACCTCGTCTGGCTCTTCTAAAAACCCTCATTAAACTGTTCATCGGCAGAAACCAAATACTTGGCCCCGGGGTATCCAGGTTTCTCGAGAGCCCCGGATTCCCCCGATTGTGCTCCTCGTTCAGGCTTTGCCCGAGAGGCTGGCGAGGGAACTTGGCCGGCCACCGACATCTTGTTAGTGTCTTTTCCCTCAGAAATCCAGACCTGTCTTCCAAGACCACCGCCCCCACCCCCGAGTTCATGAATATTCCCTCTGTCGACACATAGATGCGTGCGTGCACACGCACGCACACACGTACACACACTCCCAGCCCCACCCGCTGAGGGAAGGGTCGCTGCCAGTAAGTAATTAATCAGCACAATGGTCCAAGGGCACGGCCTTGCAAGGGGTGGGAGACTTTGCCGTCTGTGAGAGGCGGGGGCGGGGGCTCCAAGGGTCTGGCCCCTCAGCCCTCCCAAGGACCCCCCGAGGGCCCCCCAGCCCCCTGATGGGGTCGGAAGGGAGAAACCAACACCAGTTTCATCCGCTGTGCCATAACTGGGTCAATTATTGAAGCTTTCCCTGGAATTGAGGGGAAGGGGTGGAGGGCCAGTGTGGTTGGGGAGGTTCTTCCAAGGGGGGCACACGAAGGACCACGTGGGGAGCACTCCTGTGCTTCAGGCCGGCGCTAAGCACTTCAAGTAAGCACCTTAATCTCATGGTCAGCGAGAACACACTCATTTTCCAGATAGAGAAACTGAGATTCAGGGAGTAAAGGACTTGCCCTCGGCCCTCAGCCAACTTAAATGGGATGCTGTGCTGTGACCTTGAGTCCCGGCTCCCGGAACCAGGCCTGGATGTGGGACGATTCCCTCCTCTCCGGGGACCGGTGGTGTCCAGAACCCCAGAGTTTCGGGAATGGGATGGGACGGGAACTCCAGAGGGTTCCTCTCCGAGACCCTGGGGGAGCCCAGGGTGGCTGCAGGGGGGGCCCCTGCCTCTCCCTGCAGCTCTTCCCGTCGAGGACCCTTCAGTCCCGGTGGGAGAGAGCCAGCGTCCGTGAGCGTGCTCATGTGGCTGCATCCCGTGCACACACACACTTCACACACACGTGCACACACAAACACTGCCACACTCAGACACACACACAGACACACTCACACAGACACATTTGCACACAGAGATAACACAGACACCCCCCCCCCCCACTCACGTGTGAGCACACACGCAGCCCTGAGTGCACGTACGATTTTTGGGCCCGGCTGTCCCCTGGATTCAGTAAGAGCTGCTTCCCCCAAAGCTGCAGAGACCACGTCAGGCCGGCCCCCCGCCGACCACTCTCGACCTCAGCATCAGCCACTGCTACGCCTGACTGGGCGCCCCCACACCCTGACCCCAGAGGGGTGGCACCGGGGGGCCCCGGCCAGGGGCGCGGGTCACGAGGGGGGGGGCCCTCAGGAACGGGATTCACGCCCTTGGGAAAGACACCCCGCAGGGCTCCTGGCCCCTTCCTGTGACATCTACGAAGCAGGAGGTGGGCTTCCCCAGACACCAGATCCAGCTGCCAGACCTGTGAGGAGTAAATGTCGCTCAGGAGCCCCCGGGCTGCGGTCATTTTGTCACAACAGCCCGAACGGACTGAGTCAGCACCCGGGGGAGGCTTGTCTGCCCCGACGGGGTGGGGGGGGGGCATCTGGACCCCGCCACGCGCCCCTCTGCCCTCTTGGCTTCCTGAACTTGCGCCATCACGCTGCGTCCGGGTGGCATCGCTGTCCCCGTTCCTCACCCACCGCCCCTCAGCCCAGAGGGGTCACCGCATCACTCCCCACAGGCTCACCTGCAGCTGCGGTCACACGGCTGCCTGGTGCCGGCAGGCGCGGAGTCCTGGGCGGTGGCGGCCGTCGAAGCCCTGGGGGGCTGTCCCCGCCGGCCGACGGGCCCCTCCGGCCCCAGCGTGGGCCCCGTTCCGCCCCAGCGAGTAGCAAACTCGCCAGCGGAGGGGCCGGGAGCCAGAGCTGTTCCCACACTGTGCCGTGCTCTGCTCTGGCCGCCCTGGAAGCCCACCCCTCCCTCAGCACCGACCCCTTCACACCCCCACCCGGGGCCCTGCGAGCCAAGGCCGAGAAAGCGCCGGGTGCGGGCGGGGGTCTGGCCAGGGCTGGGCCCAGCTGGGGGCCAAGTGCCCCCGTCCACCTCCTCCACAGCCAGCCTGCTGGGACCTCTCTGTTGAGCACCGTTTCTTCCTCCCAAATGAAGTGGGTTCTACCGGGGACATGGGCTCGGGGGTGGGGTGGGGTGGGTGGGTACGTTCACGTCCCGTCTCCCACCCCCTAAGGAAGGGTGACCTTATTCCCTGGAGAGGGGGAGACACAGACAGAGTGGAGGCCATGAGGACGAGGGCAGAGACCAGAGCGGTGTGGCCACAACCCAAGGAGCACGGCAGCCACCGGAAGCTGGGAGATGTGAGGAACCTCAGGGCGGGGGCAGCGGCCCTGCGGTGACACCTTAATTGCAGACTTTTGGCTTCTAGAACCGTGAGCGAATCCGCTGCTGTCGTTTGAAGCCCCCCGGGGTGTGATGATTTCTCATACAGCAGCCACAGAACACCAATACGGGAGGCAAGCGGACCTGGGTTCTGACCCAGGAGTGACACCTGTGTGGCCTTGGGGAAGTCGCTTTGCCTCTCTGAGTCCCTGCCTCCTTCCATCGTCCGTTCTCCCGACGAGGGAAGGAGATGCTCCCTGCTGCTCGCATGAGCCTTTGCGCTGAAGAAGCCGATTCCGGGAGAGGATGGAGGCGATGCCGGTGAACTTAGAAAGCCGTCATCTGCCAGGACGGAGCCCTGCTTCAGCCCCGGAGCGAGAACCTCCTCCCCGCACTTGGCCGGGCTGCTTCGCGGGTGGACAGCTCGGCAGGAAGACGGTTCCAGACGGCTGAAGTCATGTTCATTGTATACGCGCCATAGACACTGTCCTGTGGTCAATTAGCCGCCAATGTGGCGAGGAGAACGCGGAGAGGCCCGGGGCCGCCTCCGTTTCCAGCTTGGCCCGGGGGCCCGAGAGTTTTGCTTGGGAAAACAGAGGCCTAGCCGGAGCCCCGCGCCCACGGGCCCCCGGCCGCTCGGTCTGAGGGGCTGCTGGTGGGGCGGATGTCCTCAGCTCTCCCTCGGACGCTGGGCGTGGGAGAACCCCACTGCTTTCTGGAACTCGAGAATAAGAGTCCGAAAGGCCCTCTTCCCTGGACTACACGCAGCGAGCGAGCGTAAACCAGCACAGAGCCCCCCAGAACAGAGGGGCCCGTAGCCTCGAAACGGGCCACCCGAGGCATCAGGACCTTGCTGCAGAATCTGAGATGGGGACCTCACCACCTGGCAAGACTGCCTCTTCTCGGGCAGCAGCATCGGGTCACAGGAAGGCTTTGTTACATGAGCCGAGGTCCCTTTCTCTAGGACCCCTCTTCCTGCCAGGCTCCGGAGAGGAAAATACTTCCCTGTTTTCCACATGTTTCTCCCCGTCCCCAAAATGAGACCCAGGGAGCAGTGGTCTCAGCCCCATGGCCCAACTCAGCCCAAATCCCCTCTCCAGGCCCCAGCTCCCGGACCCCCTTGGCCACCCTCCGTGGCTGCTGGGCGTAGAGCCTCAGTAAATTCCACAGCGGGAGGCAAACTCGTGTGCGGCCACAGCCATTTACAGTAAGGAGGGTTCTCGTAAGCTGAGGTCATTCTCAATCAAAGGAGAGAATAGCTGGGGAAATTCTCCATGAGCTTTAAAGAGGTTATGGATTCTTATTAGGTTATATATGTCCTGCCAGATGTCCACAGAAACTTTCGCTGTCAGATCTCATGTAACTCACCGTGTCAGTAGCCATGCCCGGGCTCACGCTCGCCTAACCGGTCCCACATGTGAAATATATACACGTGGTAAGAAAAGAGCTGACCCGTGTGGGGCCCCTTCCACAGGACGCCCCGCTCAGCCGCTGTCACCGCCAGCTCCCATTTCCCACAGCAACGCGACGAAGGTGCTGCTGGGATTCCTGCTCCGTTAGGGCGAACGCTGAGATGTGGAGATGTTGAGTCATTTTCTGCACGCGTGCGCGCGCACACACACACACACACACTGCACAATCACATTAGGCAAACAGCTCCTGGGAGAGCAAAAGGCACAGAGATGTCGAATGTAGACACATCTGTGCGTGAATTTGCTAGTTCACTTATTTATTTCAGAGGAAGATTTCAGGACGGGTGTGCACAAGGTTACCCAAACCACACAGATACTGGCAAAGCCTGCAAGGTCCCAGCGGATGCCTCTGTCCTGGCTCCCGCCCCAGGAACCTCCTCACGGATCTCTGAACATTTGGGGTCCTCTCCAGGCACAGGGCTTTGCCGCTTCTGTGCCTCCGCTGGCTCCTTCTCGTTAATCAGCTGTCAGCTACAGTGTCACTTCCTCAAAGAGAGATGTCCCCTGTCCACATGTCCCCACCACCGTAAGCAGCCCCTGCCGATGGCACTTGTTGTCCTGCAATCCTGCTTATGCTCACAACTGGCACTCGTCACTAATTTGAATTGGTCTTGCTTATTTACTTGTTGACTCTTAAAGGTCACTAGATTATAACCTCCCTGAGCACCGTCTCCCTAGGTAATTGCTAGGATCCTAGCTCCTTGCACAGCGCTGGTATTAGGTTGTGCTCAGTGAGGGAATGAATGATGAATGAATGGGAAGCACACGGGGCAGGAGAGGCAAGGGGAAGACATGAGCAGGGCAGCAAATGCAACCAGAAACTGAGACTGGGCTCACCAAATGCCTGCCTTGAAGTCCTATTTACTGAGCTTCCCATCGGCCAAGATGAAGAGGGAAACGTGACCAGTCTGTGTGAGCGACATGATGATGACACAGGCCAAACGACTCAGGAGACATGTAGCTGGTTTGGGCACTGCGACCAGATGGACGCTTTCCCTGAGAGTCTTCCTAAAGGGACCACCGTGTGATGTCACCCCCGGGTGGTCACTGACCTCCCCGTAGGGAGCATGGTGACACTTTCAGCGTGGCTGATTTTTGGTGCAACCTGATAGCTTATCTCACAAAACAGCTGAGACAAAGGTGAGCCAAGGGCATCCGGTCTGAGGCCTGAGAGATCAGGGGAGACCAGGAGAGCACCGGAGGAAAGGGGGGCGTCCCCGTCCGCTCCTGGGATAAGCAGTGGACCGTGGGCCTGGCAAGAGCTGGGCTGCAGCGCCTCTGACCGGCTTCCTACGGCTCGGGCACGAGCATCAAAGGGGGTAGAACACACTCCCATCCCACCCGCAGCAGGAATTATTATCTCTGGAACAACGGTTCCCATGCACCCGGGGGCTCCCGGCAGGTTGGATCACAGGGCAGGCTCTATATACACCAGCCTCACTCTGGTGTTCTCTCGGCTCAGGCGGTAACTAATCCCTCTCCGGAGAGGCGGGGGCGGTCGATACGAGCTGAAAGCAATCTGGAATTGTTTTTGACAGATTTCTCCTCAAGGTGGTAAAAAGTCTATCAGGGGTCTGCAGTGTCTCGGCCGTGTCGAAAACCTGTCTGGTAAAAGCAGGCACCAAGGCGCTGGTGTTGATTGAGTCAAGCGATAGTTCCCGAGAACCTGCTCCCCCCACCACAGTGAGTCACCCTCAGCCCCCGGTTGTCCCCGACCTCCCGCCTCTCCCACGCAAAGTCCACACTGGTGGCCCTGAGCGCCTCCGGCGGGGAGCGGCGATAAGGCGTTCAGCAGGAAAAGGGCATCATCGGAGCTAGGTGTAGGAAGAAATCCCACTCGAGGACACTGAAATCACCCCGGTGGCAAGGTCCAAGACTGTAGGAGGAGGTGATGCGGGAGAGTGTGGGTCCGGGTGTAAAACCCCCGAATGTTAGAATAACAGCTGAAGCGGGAGACGTGTGTTAATTTACACTTTTAACCCACAGGATTGAAGTCAGCGGAGTAAATAAGATGGGGAGTAATTACAAGGGAGTACAGAAAGTCCCGAAGATGTTCTTGCCTCGGTGAAAGGGGCCAGGGGAAAATTGACACCTGCATAGTAATGAAAGCTCATGTTTTGTCTAATCCGGGTACTCACCACTGAGAGATCAAACGGTATAAAAAATAGAAATTGACAGTGGGTCTGAAATTACTTATTGATGAAACCATGGAATTATGTGATAGAAGAAATCAATTAAGTACTAAGAGGTGAGGCCCCTGCGGGGGAAAAAAAGAGGTTCAGAAATTAACAAAGGAAATTGGCATGCGTGGTGAGAAAAGGCTAGAAAATTATCTTGCCAAAGGAAAAGTAAAAATAGAAGGCTACTTGGAAAGACTATATCATTAAAAAAAAAAAAAAAGTTTGATGGAAGGGGAGAAACTTGAAAATTGCATTCACCAGGGAGAGAAGATTTCTCAAAACAGAAGGAACACGGGGAACAATTTGCTGACGGGGCAGCAGAGAAAACGAACGATGCCACGTCCACGCTGGCGGGTTTCAGGTGGGGAAACCGAGGCCCCGAGGGGACCGGTCCTGTGGAGGACACCCTTCTCTGCCACCGCCCGCTCCTTTGCACTCGGGGGGAGAGGGGAGTCAAGTCCACCTCGCAGCTCGGGTGGGAAGGCAGACCGTCGGACATAGGGGCGCCCGGCCCACGCACGCTCAAGTGGACGGGGCCTCGAGCTCCTTTCTGGGAGAGGGGGAGCACCGTACCCCCAACCGCGAGTCCCAGACGCGGTAAGACTAAACAGAGAACTCTTCGTTCACCATTCTGCCAGCTGTGGCCATGCCTCCTTAATTCCTCGTTTTGTCGCCTCCATCACATGATTGTGGTCTGACGTTACCTCGTTCGTCCATCTGTGTACCCTCTACTGCCCCCCACCCGCCAGAATGTCAGCCCCGGGAGGCCAGGGCCCTTGCCCGCTGCCGTTCCTTGCCCAGGAGCCTCGGCCCATAGATGGTAAGTGTTAAGTGAGGAAGTGACTGTCCCTGGCTTGGGCCGGATGCCCCTTCTGGGAGCTGCCATGGAGCCTGTCGACCATCCCGAGTGACTCCGTGTGGTCAGCCCTGGTCAGCACCGACCCCTGAAGGTTGGCCTCCTGTTTGGCATCTGGCAGCCGGCAGCATCGTGCCTGGCACACAGCAGGTGCCTCAGAAGTTTTGCCGAGGGGCCGAATGTTCTAAGGTCAAAGCAGGCTGGGGTTTGGAGCAAGACTGCAGAGCTCGGAGGGTCCACGCAGCCCCTTTATTATATGGGCACACACACGGAGACCCAAATGGGGTGTAGAGGGTTGGCGTGTGAAGCCAGGAACCTCAGGGGTCAGCAGGGCCAGCTTAGGCTGGCCCCTGCCCCCACTGGCAACACTTCGGCTCAGCCGGACGGGGAAACGGGCAGCCTCTGGCCTTTTGGACGCCAATGGGATGGGGATGCTTGGCACCTTACCAGGCGGCACCCCCCTTCCTACTTTTTCCCAGGTGAAAATTGGATCTGCCCACCAGGAGGCTCAACCAATTTTGAGCCCCTGCAGGGGCTGCTCTGGTAATAACGTTCAGCAGGACGGTCGGCCACAGGCCTGGCTGCCGTCCCTCTCAGGCCGGGTGCACAGCCCCTCAGTGAAGGCGCCGCAAGGACCTTCTGTGCAAGAAGGAGACGGCTGTCCTGGGGCCGGGCTACTGCTGCAGAATCAGGACAATCCAGGATGTCCCGACCCCGGCTCGGCCACAAGTAGCCGGCCAACACAGGATCGGGCGCTTCCTGCCACTTCCTTGGACCTGGCTGGGCACCGGGGAGGAGAGCGAGTCGGGAGCCAGCCCGCGTCTCCTGGGCGCCGGGCCTAGACCAGCCGTTGTGCCGTAGCCTGTGTCTGTGTGGCATGAGTCTGCCTCCCGGGACTGCATGCCAAGCTCATGGCTGGTCCTACATCCTGGGTGGCTTCTCCTGCTGAGCCTGATGACAGGTATATGAGGCCCAAGTGGCATCCCTGGAGTTGGAGCAGGGGTTCTCTGAACCTCAGTTTTCTCACCTGAGAGATGGGTGTCGGCCTCCAGATGACGAGGCCTCCTGAGTCACCCCCCGCCCCGGCCCTGTCCTCAGACTTGTGGTGCCCCCCACCCACCAAGGACAGCACAGTGGGCCGGGCAGACCAGATCAGGTGGAATGGATAAAATAAAGAGAGAAAACAGAAGGGAAAGGAGTTTGTACTTCAGAAGGGGGTGTGCGGGGCTCTAAAGCAGGATAGGACGGAATGAACAGGCTGAATAATTATTTTATGTCATAGGAACGATGCTAGTTTACGTGATTGACAAGAAACCACCAAGACAGCTCTTGGGCACTTCCAGCTTCCAAGTTAATTCTTTCTCACTTAGTGAAAACCATCCAGGGTAGATGTATTTTCTCCATTTTACAGAAAAGGGAGCCACGGCTCCTAGGAGCAAAAAGATGGGTTCCCCGGGCCTCAGGCCCACAGATGTGACCCCCACCCGTCTCTGAAGGCACCAGCCCAGGTCTGGCCGGGCCACGGCCCCAGGCAGCCCCACCTTGAAGTCTCTGGAATCTGTATCTGACCAGCCGGCTCCAGGGGGCCTTGGGAGTCAAGCCTGAGCAGGGAGAGGGGACCAGTTTCACTCCTGATGGCTTTCTGGACAGACAGACTCACTCTGCCTGCACAGTCCCTTGAAATTTGCAGGTCTCTGGCCTGATCCACCAATGAGTTCCTCTGGGGCACAAAGTCATCCTGTTTCCAGACAGTTCTGTGTGTGTGTGTGTGTGTGCGTGTGTGTTGCTTTGTTTCTCCTGCTGAGGACTCGCATGATCGAGTGATTTGGTATTACCTAACACCTTTTAAAGTATGCACACTCAACCGAGAGCTAGCATTTAAAAACCACCCAATAGCAGTGGTGGCAGAAATGGGCATACAAGCGTATATTTTACAAGAATGTTTGCCATAATGTTATTTGTAACAGAAAAAAAAAAAGCTCTTAAACAGAGGGACCCACTCAACAAAATAATACTTCTGTACATTGGAATATTGTATAGATATAGTCAATTAAGAATGTAGTAAAACATTCCAGGAAAACCTGGGCAGCTCAGTCAGTTAAGCATCTGACGCTTGATGTCGGCTCAGGTCACAATCTATCTCACGGTTTGTGAGTTCCAGCCCCTCGTTGGGCTCAGTGCTGACAGCTCGGAGCCTGCTTGGGATTCTCTCTCTTCCTTTCTCTCTGCCCCTCCCCTGCTCATGCTGCCTCCCTCTCTCTCAAAATAAATAAATAAGCATTAAAAAAAAGAATGTGGTACATCTACATGGACTGACATGAAAATACATCCATCAATGAGACAAAGTCGTTTCAGGACAATTACTGGGTGATCTCTGGTAAACTATCTCTCCAGATGTTTGCATATGCGACGAAAAAGGTCCAGAACACAAACCATTTTTGCCAGTGGTTTCCCAGGGAGATATTTTCATAATAATAGCTTGGTTCCCACTATGGAACTTGGGGTTTCCCGTGTGTGTGTTCACACTGTGTGCACGTGTGTGTGTGTCACTCCTAGGTAATGACAGTTATGGACGCAGGGAAGGCACAGGACAGAGATCAGGCTGACTTCCCAAGAGCATTCTCCTGGAGGAAGAGCTGAGACCCCTACCAGGCCGATTGCATCTGGGGCCCCCGCTTCCCAGTCGCGAAGCAGCGGCCCCGGGACAGCAGGTGGCGAGAACGCTCGCGGCTGAAATGTTGCAGATGCCTCCGAGGACGGGAGGCTGGTCAGAAACGGGCCTGGAGCCATCAGATGAGAGACATCTTGTTCTGCTTCACAGTTGTTGACTCTAAAAAAAAAAAAAGAAAGCCCGACCACAAAGCATGAGCTCATGTGGCATTTGCTGGGAAGGTGGTGAGTGGGG
>NW_026057582.1:3822656-3837182 GCF_023721935.1 Panthera uncia | reverse complement strand
GGGGGGGGGGGGGGGGGGGGGGGGGGGGGGGGGGGGGGCCCCAGGGGAGGCGGCTTGCAGGATGGGTATTTCCACTGTGTCGGCAACACGGATGCCAGGGGCCTGTAAACAGGGGGCTGCGTGTAGGAGGTAGACGAGGGCACAGTGGCTGGCATGGCCCAAGTCGGATGGCATGGATAAATGGAGGGGGGCGTGTATATCCAGAAACTGGGTGGTGGGACGGAATGCATGGCGAAATGCAGGTAGCTGAGGCCGATTAAAATAGAGCGGGCTGGAATAGGAAGGAGAAGGGAATGGTTCGAACAGACGGGAACGAAATCAAATGGGTATCCTCGGCAGAAGTTGGAGAGCGGGAGGAAAGCAGAACGGAGTGGGGAATGGAGGGGCCGCACTCTTACAGCGAGAGGGGACTCGGGCCATTGCAGAGATGAGGACACCGAGGCAGGACGGGCCCAGGTTCCCTCGACCTTCACTGCCACTGTTCAAGGGGCCTGCAGCTGAGGTGTGCAGGGTTCCAGCCCGGGGAGCATCTCAGGAGTCGGCAGGGGTGGGGGGTGTCTCCTCAGACGGAAGTGCTAAAGCATTATTTATCTCAATTACTGGCTGTCTTGGTGCCTCTTTAAATGTCACCCTCCAGGCAAGCGCCTCGCTCACCTCCCCCTGGTCCCAGCCCTGCTGGTTGGTGCTGGGAGGGCCCCCTTCTACAGCAGAAGAGACAGGTTCAGAGAGAGCTTCCTTGACCCCCTGCAAAGCTGAGGACAACTTGTGGAAGGGGGGGTGGGGTGGCGCTCACTCTGCCACCGAAGAAGTGACCGTGGCCGACCGTGCCGGGTGGGCCCGCACGTGCAGCCGTCCTGGGAAGTCAGGTCCTCCATCAGGAGAAGGAGCCAGAGGGTGGCGTGGAAAGAAGGGTGAGCGTGTGCAGAGGAGAGGTGAGTTGTGAGTTTGGAGAGCCCAGGTCGGTGCCGCTGAATGCGGGGCTGGTGGAGGGTCAAGGCGGGAAGCTTCGGGGCCACGTCCGGCCCCGTCCGCCTCTCGGCTGGCCCGCGCCCAGGAGACCTGCATCCCCCAGATGAAACGGCCGGTGGGTGTGGGCGGTAAAATGACAAGCGATTGTCAGCGGCTCCCAGCAGGGTTGAAGCAAAAAGCCTCAGCAGCGATGAGCACATCTACGGAAAGTGCTTTCTGTGCACTTATGGTCCTGGCCCCTCGGGTGCTCTGGGTTGTCAGTGTTGAAGGGAAAAAAAAAAAAAAAATCCTTCCCAGCCTCAGCTTGCAGGCAGATTTATTTGGAATATATAAGATTGACAGAAATCCTCGCCAAGCGCTAAGCACTAAACCCCAGCGGGAGATTTGAACCACATGTCCTCAATCCAGATTTGGGAAGAGACTGGGGAAGGACGCCGATCTCTCTGCTCCTTTTGGTCTCTGGCAGGTCCCCAGCCCCCACCTGCCCAGGAGGCCCCTCCTTTGCCCCAAACCTCTAGGAATCAGGCAAAGCCAGGGAGACGTCTCTGGGCAGCAGGTGGCTGGACCCTGCTCAGTGCGGAGGGTGACACAGAGCTGGGCTTGTGTCCCCGGGGAGCTTAGGGTGTCAGACACCTGGCCCCTGTCCTGAGAGAATTGACAGCCCTGAAGGAACTCAAAGATCCACATCATGGCCTTCTGGAAAGACACCTGATGGCCCTATAGTCCCAGCCCTGCCCTGATGGTGCCCATAAGGCTGTGGCCACACCCTTCTCCTGAGGGAGATGATCACATTAAACCACAAGTGCCTAGGGAACCCCTGGCCTCAGGCCATGAACTTGTCCTAAGGGAACCCCAAACACTAAAACATGGCCTTGTCCTGAAGGAGACCGTGGTCCTAAAGACTGTCCTGTCCTGCTGGAGCCTGGGCCCCGAACACACGACTGTGACAGACCACCGCGTGTCACCGCACTTTCCCCAAATGGAAGGTTTGTCGGAAGCCAGCATGGAGCACGTCTGTCGGCCCCATTTCTGCAAAAGCGTTCCCTCACTTCGTGTCCCCGTGTCACGGCTTGGTAATTCGCGCAACATTTCAAACTTCTTCATTATTATTATCTTAGTCATGATGCTCTGTGCTCCGTGATCTTTGATGTTACTGTTGTAACCGTTTGGGGCACCGCTAACAAGGAGCGAGGAGAGCAGACATCCTTGTCTTGTTCTTGATCGCAGGAGGAAAGCATCCAATCTTTGCCTGCCAAGTTTCCCATTCGCTGGAGATTTCTGGATACTTCCGATCAGGTTGAGAAAGTTCCCTTCTATTCCAGTTTTGAGAGTTTTTATCACAAATGTTGTTAGATTTTGTCAAAAATTTAAGTATCTATTGAGATGATATGATTTTTATCCCTTTTTCTCTTAGGATAGCGTATTATGTTAGTTTATTTTTTATTTTTTATTTAACTAGCCTTGGTTTCCTGGGATAAGTCTCACTTGGTCATGGTGTATGATCTTTTTTATTCATACGCTGCTGGATTCAGTTTGCTAGTATTTCCCCCATTTTGGGAGTCGGCGTCTTTCTAGGGAATAATTTCATCCGAGGTATCTAATGTGTTGACAGGTCATTGTTCATAATATTTCCTTATAATACCTTTTATTTCTATAATATTGGTAGTGATGTCACCTCTTTTAAGCCTGATTTTACTAATTTGAATTCTCTCTTCCTTTGTCAGTCTTCCGGTAGGTTCGTCAATGTTATTGATCTTTTCAAAGAACCACCTTTTGGTTTTGCTGAACTTCTCTATTGTTTTTCGATTCTCTCTTCCATTAATGTTCACTCTAGTCTTTGTTATTTTTTTCCTTGTACTTGATTTGGCTTTAGTTTTCTCCTAGTTTCTTTTTTTTTTTTTTTATGGGCTAGAAAGAAAGGATTTATTATAATGTTGCAAAACAACAAATAGGACAAATTAAATTCCAGACACATATTTAGAGTAGAACACCATGTACGGAAAATACATATGCACAAACACTAACATATATTTTCATGGAGCCTATAAAAACTGAGAAGTCAGAAGGAAGAAAGAAATTGAAATCAAAAATATAAAACTGATTATTTGAGCCTAGGAACCTGTTCAAGAAGGGCGTTATCTTATTTTCAATGTTTAGATTTGTTTCAAGAGCAATGTAGTCTGGCATTGTTTGGGAAGTAAGGTAACTGAATAAAATAGAAAATCATTTTCAAATGTGCCAGAGATAATAATAATTTTTCAAAATATTATATCATGGTATAATTGCTGGCTTCAAACTAGAGTACTAAAAAAATGAATCTCCTAGTTTCTTAATGTGGACTGTTAGGTTACGGGTTTGAAATCACTCTTTTATTTTTTTAAATTTTTAAAAATTTTTTGACAGGCTCCATGCCAGCTGTTTAATCCCCCTTCCCAACGAGGGACTTGAACTCACAACCCCAAGATTAACACCTGAACTGAGATCAAGAGTAGGACACTTAACCAACTGACCTACCCAGGTGCCCCTCTTATAATTTTTTAGAAATATTTATTTACTTTTGGGGCATCTGGGTGGCTCAGTCGGTTGAGCGTCCGACTTTGGCTCAGGTCATGATCTCGCGGTTCATGAGTTCCAGCCCTGCATAGGACTCTGCGCTGACAGCTCAGAGCCCGGAGCCTGCTTCGGATTCTGTGTCCCCCCCCCTCCCTGTCCCTCCTCTGCTCATGCTCTGTCTCTCAAAAATGAATAAACATTAAAAAAATTTGGGTCTGGCTGGTCCACGGTGTTGTTCACGTCCTCTCTGTCCCTGTTTCATCCGCTTGTTCCATCTGTTGTAGAAAGCGAGGTATTGAAATGTCCAACTCTTCCCGCTGAATTGTCTCTTTGCCTCTTCAGCTCTGTCTTCATGTGTTTTGGAACGATGTTCTTAGGCGCATATATGTTATGATTCTTATATCTTCTGGAGGAATTGACGCTTTTAGCATTATCAAATGGCATCTCTCCCTCTATAGTCAAGCCTCTATCTTCAAGTGAATTTTGTCTCATATTAATATAGCCACTCCAGCCCTCTGTTTGCAAGAGATAGCTTTTTTTTTTTCCATCCATTTGCTTTCACTCTATTCATGCCTTTGCCTCTAAAATGTATCTCTTGGGGCCCCTGCGTGGCTCAGTCAAGCATCTGACTTCCGCTCAGGTCATGATCTCGCGGTTGTGAGTTTGAGCCCCACATCGGGCTCGCTGCTGTCAGCACCGAGCCTGCTTTGGATCCTCTGTCCCCACCTCTCTCTGCCCCTTCCCTGCTTGCTCTCTCTCTCTCAAATAAATAAACATTAAAAAAAAAAAAAGGTTCTCAGAGACTTTGCACATCTGGAAATGTCTTTCTTCTAAATCAATCAATCAATCAATCAATAAAATGTATCTGTTATAGATTGTATACAGTTGGAGCATACTTTTTTGTCCGTTCTTCCAATCCTTGAATTTTAATTGACATATTTAATCTATTGATAGTTAATGTAAATAAATAGGATTTATGTATGCCATTTTGCTACTTATTTTCAATATGTCTTATACCTTTTCTGTTCTTCTATTCCACCATAACTGCCTTATTTTGTGTTAAATCAATATTTTTTAGTGTACCATTTCAAACCCTTGTCATTTCTTCTAGCCTATATAGCTGAGTTATTTCCTTACTGGTTGCTTGTAGATTAAAATGATAACCTTTACTTATAATAATTTAATTCAGATTAATGCAAACTTAATTTCAATACTGCCCCCAAATTTGCTCCTTATTGCTCCTGTGTGCTGTTATGGTCATAAATTACAACCATATACAGAATACACCCACCAACACAAATTTATAGCAATTGCTTTATGCAGTTGTCTTTTTAATTAGATAGGGAAAAATAATTACAAAAGTACATTTACACTGTCTTTCCTATTTACCTCTGTGTTATCTTTACCAATGCTCCCTGATTCTTCATGTGGATCTGAGTGCTCCCCTAGTGTCCTTTCCTTTTAGCTTGAAGGGCGCCCATGAGTATTCCCGTTATGACTGATATGATGGCTACACGTTCTCTCGGTCTTTGTTTATCTAACGATGGCTTTGTTTTTATTTCCTTTTTGGTTGATTTTGTTTGTTTTGTTTTTGTTGTTTTTTTTTTTTTTGAGAGAGAGACAGAGAGAGTATGCGTGCACGAGCGAGCAGGGGAGAGTCAGAGGGAGAGGGACAGAGGATCCCAGGGTGGAGCCCAACATGGGCTCTGTCTCATGACCCTAGGATCATGACCTCAGGCGAAATCAAGAGCCAGACGCCCAACCAACTGAGCCACCCAGGCACCCCTTTATTTGCTTTTTGAAGGGTAGTCTTGCTGAACATAAGATGTTGGTTGACAGTCTTTATTTCCAGTGTTTTGCAGACATCACTCTTCTGTCCTCCACACTTTCTGGGGTGAGGTCACCCATTGATCTCATGAAAGTCCCCTTGTACATTTTAAGAAGATTTCTCTCCCTACTTTCAGTATGTTGTTTTTGTTTTTGACTCTGGTCAGCTTGGCTATAATGTGTTTAGGTGCAGATCTCTTTGAGTTCAATCTACCTGGATTTTGTTGAGCTATATATTAATAGTTCTCATCCAACTTGGAAAGATTTGGGACATTATTTCTTCAAATATTTCTTTCTGTCACATTCTCTCTTTCTTCCCATTTTGGAGCTCCCATTATGCATATACTGGTGTGGGTGATGAGCCCTCACTCACTCACTGGTACCTGGGATCTCCAGGTCGTCACGGGCAATAGCCAACTCATCATTTTAATGTTCATCTCAGCAGGAATTCTGCACAGTTTATAACTGCCTCCTTCTTAGAAATAGCTTTATTGAAATATGATCTAAATACCATAAAATGTATCATTTAAAATGTTCAATGGCCTTGGGGTGCCTGGGTGGCTCAGTCAGTTAAGCATCTGGCTTTGGCTCAGGTCGTGATCTCGCGGTTCGTGAGTTCGAGCCCCGCGTCGGGCTCTGTGCTGACAGCTCGGAGCCTGGAGTTTGCTTCAGATTCTGTGTCTCCCGCTCTCTCTGCCCCTTCCCTGCTCTCTCTCTTTCTCTCTCACTCCAAAAATAAACATTAAAAATTTTTTAAAAATAAAATGTTCAATGACCTTTAATATCTTTGTAGACAAGTGCAGCCAGCACCACAGTCAACCTCAGGACAGTCACACCTCAGAAAGAAGCCCCATGTTCTCTAGCTGTCATCCTGCTGCCCTCCACACCCCCAGCACCCCCAGACCTAAGCAGTCGCTAAGTCATTCTCCGTGTCTATGGATTTGCTTGTTGTAGACATTTCGCGTATAGGGGGTCATATAGCGTGTGGTCTCTTGTGACTGACTTCTTTCACATAGCACCGTATTTTCAAGGTTCCTTCATGTTGTAGCAGGGGCGTCAGTACTTGATTTCGTTGTGCGACCAAATAATTGTCCATTGTATGGAGAGACTACATTTTGTTTATTCATTTATTAGTTGATGGACCATTGGGTTATTTCCACCTTTTGCTACTACAAGTCCTTCTCAGCATATGATTGGCAAATATTTTCACCCGTTATATGGGCTGTCTTCACTCTTTTGGTCGTGCTCTTGGAAGCAAAAAATATTTTAATTTTGACACAGTCTGATATATCTATCTTTTCTTTTATTGGTCTTGCTTTTGGTATCACATCTAATGATTCATTGCCAAAATTGGAGATCATGAAGATTAATCCCTATGTATTCTTCTGGAATTTTAGCTCCTACATTTAGATGTCTGACCCATTTTAAGTTAACTTTTGAATATGGTGTGAGGGAGGGATCCAACCTTATTCTTTTTCACAGGGCTCTCCAGTTGTCCCAGCACCTTTTGTTGAAAAGGCTATTCTTTCCCCATTGGGTGACCTTGGCATTCTTGTCAAAAGTCAGTTTACCATAGACCACATGGGTTTGTTTCTGACCTCTCAATTCTATTCTACTAATCTAGATACCTAACCACATGCCAGTACCGCACTGTAATGATTATTGTTGCTTTGTAGGAAGTTCTGAAATCAGGCAGTCCAAGTCTTCCAACGTTGTTCTCTTTTTAAAATTAATTTTTAGCTATTTCGTATTCGGTCCCTTGAACTGAATATGAATTTTATAGCCAGCTTGTCAATTACTACAAAGAAGTCAGCTGGAACTTGGACAGGGATTGTGTGGAACTCAGATTAGTTTGGGGAGTATTGCCACCTTAACAGCATTATGGGTTTTAGTCCATAAACATGGGATGTTTTCCATTTATTGAGAGTTGCTTTAATTCCTTTTAACAATGCCTTGTAGTTTTCTGAGTATGAGTTTCACACTTCTTCAGTTAAATTTATTCCTAAGTATTGCATTCTTTTTGATGCTATCATAAATGGGCTTGTTTCTTAATTTCATTTTTGGATTGTTTATTGCTAGTATACACATGCAATTGATTCTTTTGTTTTTGAGAGACAGAGTGTGTATGAGCAGGGGAGGGGCAGAGGGAAAGGGGAGAGAGGATCTTAAGCAGGCTCCATGCCCAGCGGGGAGCCCGCTACAGGGCTCGATCTCACAACCGTGAGATCATGACCTGAGCCAAAATCAAGAGTTGGAGGCTTAACCAACTGAGCCACCCAGGCGCCCCTACAATTGATTTTTGTATATTGATCTGGCATCCTGCAACCTTACTGAACTGATTTTTAAGTTCTAATAGTATTTCAAGTAAGTGCCTTAGAATTTTCTCTGTATAAGATTATGTCAGCTGCAAGTAGAGAGAGTTTTACTTCTCTTTTCTAATGTGGATGCCTTTTATTTCTTTCTTAATTGCCTTGGCTAGAACCTCCAGTGCAATGTGGAGTAGAAATGGTGAGGACATCCTTATCTCGGTCACGATCTTACAGGGGAAGCATCCAGGATTTCACCAGGAAACACGATGTCAGCTGCAGGTTTTTCACAAGCGCCCTTTGTCATTTTGAGGAAGTTTCCACCCATTCCTAGGTTGTTGCGTGTTTTCACCGTGGAGGGTGTTGGATTCCGTCATGTGCCTTTTCCGCACGTATTGAGGTGGTCACGTGTTTTCCATTGATGTTTATTGCATTAATTGATTTTTGGATGTTAAATCAACTTTGCATTCTTGGGATAAATCCCACTTGGTCATGCTGTAACATTTTTCAATAATTGCTGGACGAGGTTTGCTGGTATTTCGTTGTGGGTTTTGCACGTATATTCACAAGAGATATTGATCTGCAGTTTCCTTGTGCTGTCTTTCTCTGGTTTTGGCATCAGGATGATGTTGGCCTGAAGGAATGACTTGGGAAGTGCTTCCCTTCTCTTCTATATTTGGAAGAGTTTATGAAGAATTGGAATCGATTTTTTAAAGAATGTTTGATCCCCAATTCTTTCTTATGTGAATTCAAATTCCCTGTTGAGTTTTTCTGCTGATTTTTTTTTTTTTCATTTCAGGCATTGTACTTTTGAACTCTGGAATTTCTTTTTTTTTAATTTTTTTTTAATGTTTATTTATTTTTGAGACAGAGAGAGACAGGGTATGAACGGAGGAGGGGCAGAGAACGAGGGAGACACAGAATCCAAAGCAGGCTCCAGGCTCCCAGCTGTCAGCACAGAGCCCCACGCGGAGCTCGAACCCACGAACTGTGAGATCATGACCTGAGCCGAAGTCGGACGCTCAACCGACTGAGCCAGCCAGGCGTCCTGAACTCCGGAATTTCTACTTGGTTATTCTTTTTCCCTCCCGGTTTGGTCTTTCTCTTTTATGACGTTCTTTATTTAGGGAGACACAGTTGTTGTACTTCCCTTTAATTTTTTTAAACATAGTTTTAAAAGTTCTTTGGACATAGTTATGCTAACGGATTTAAACTGTTTTGTCTCTTAAATCCAAAATCTGGGTCACCTTAGGGACGTTTTCTGCTGGCTGCTTTTTTGCCCCGTGTATGGACTACATTCTCCTGTTTCGTTGCATGTGTCATAATATTTGTTGAAAACTGGACATTTAAATAACATATTGTAACAATCCTGTCATCAGTTCCTCTGCCTCCAGGAACTGGTGTTGTTGCTGGGGTTTTTTGTTTGTTTGCTTGCTTTATGTTTTTTTCCCTTTTTTTCTTTTTTCTTTTTGCTTTTGAGAGAGAGACAGAGCATGAGCAGGGGAGGGGCAGAGGAGAGAGGGAGACACAGAATCCAAAGCAGGCTCCGGGCTCTGAGCTGTCAGCACAGAGCCCGACGCGGGGCTTGAACCCACAAACCGTGAGATGGTGACCTGAGCCGAAGTCGGACGCCCGACTGACTGAGCCACCCAGCAGCCTCTGTTTGTCCTTTTGCTGCTGTTGGTTTGGTGGCTTTCCTGGGCTAACTAAGGCTGTATTCTCTGTAGTTAAGCCCCGCAAGCCGCTGAGTTCTCTGCTCACTTTTTCTTTAAGTTCTTGTTTATGGTTTCAAGCCCAGCTTCCTAGGGTTCCTCCCTGTGTGAATACTATTTAGTGCTCAGGCAGTGATCGATGGGAAGAGTTCTTTAACTGCCTTAAGCATTCGTTTGCCATCCTTTGTCAAGGTTATCTGTGACTGAAGGCGCGCCTTCAAACCTCAGGTGGCTTCAAAATTGTCTCTAGCTTTCACTTCCTGCTTGTGCAGGGACCTACGAGTCAGCCAGAGGTAAGGGACAGGGTGTTCTCCTTTCCCAGGTCTTTCCCATTTGTGTATGGGGCCCCGTGCGTACACACCCCCGCTAAGGTTCTCAGAAATACGCCAGATCTCTTTCACCTTCCCTTTGGCTTCCTGGTTATCTAGGTTTTCCTTTTACATTTTTGGCCAGGCTCCTGTGCACCGACAGAAATCACAGCCTCAGGCAACTGTGCTGTGACCATCAGATTCCTTTTTTTTTTTTTTTTTCCCAGTAAGGCTCCAGGCACAGGGCTTTATTCGCAGAGCTGAGCTCGCAGACAAATCAAACACCGGCAACACGTGGGGAAGGGAGATTTGCCTGCAGATCCTAGTTGTAGGTCAAACCCCTGGCTGCTCTGGGTCCGGGCCTTGTAACAGAACTGCAGCCCTGAGGTGGGGGAGGAGGGCGTGTGGGAACAGCCCCCAATTTAGGATGCTGCAGACCCCGCTGTTGTCACCAAGCTTCAGTAGTGTTTCTTGAAAAGATGAGTTCCGTGCTTGTAGTTAATTTCCAGAGTCCCAACGTGGCCGAATCGAATTGTTTGACAGGAAGTTTTTCGGCCGTTGTGGGAGGGTGGGCTCGCTGAGTTCCCAGCTCTGGCAGTCTTTAACAATGTTCTTGAGTTCCGCCCGTCTGTTCCAGCTGTCAGCAGGTGGCTTGTGTTTTAGCCTAGCAGTCCGTCTTAGGGATGGTCCCCAGTTTCCTCCTGCATTCGCTGGTCGAATGGTGTCTGTGTCATTTCCGACGTGCGGTAATTGTGAATAAAGCCACCACAGGCCTTCACATAAAGGTGTCTGTGTGACCACACATTTTCGTGTCCTCGGCATTAATGCCTGAAAGCAAGATCGCTGGGTTATGGGGCAAGTGTATGTTTAAAGCCGTAAGAAGCTGTCAAACCCTTTTTACAAAGTGGTGGTTTTCCATCCGAGACGCTTCTCTGCTGAAATGTATCTGTTCAAATCTTTTGCACATTAAAAAACAAAACAAAACAACTTTTTGAGGTTTGGGAGTCTTTATATATTCGGGATATAAGTCCTTTATCAGAAATGTGTATATCAAGTATTTTCTTCTATTTCCAGCTTCTTTTATTAATATTAATAAACCAGGCTTTCAAAGATTAGGATGATTAATTTTGATGCGGTCCAATTCGTTAATTTTATTCACTTGTGAATTGGGATTTTCATGTCATATATAAGAAAGCTTTGACTAGTTTGAGGAAGCATACAAAGGTTTCTCCTATATTTTCTTCGTTTACTCATCCCATCATATTTGCTATAGTTTGGGGGCTATTTTTACAGACAGTTATATACACTTTATATATTTTCTTTCTTTGTTTTATAGTTTTAGGTGTTGTATTTGGGTCTCTGATTCATTTTGAGTTAACTGTTTTGTGTAAGGCACAAGGTACAGGGTGAGTTTCATCGTTGACATTTGGATGGCTCATTACCCCATCAACCATTTGTTGAAGCCAGAGTGGCTAAAATGAACAAATCAGGAGACTATAGGATGTGGAGAAATGGGAACCCTCTTGCACTGTTGGGTGGGAGTACAAACTGGGGCAGCCGCTCTGGAAAACAGTGTGGAGGTTCCTCAAAAAATTAAAAATAGAACTACCCTACGACCCAACAATAGCACTGCTAGGAATTTACCCAAGGGATCCAGGAGTTCTGATGCATAGGGGCACTTGTACCCCAACATTTATAGCAGCACTTTCCACAATAGCCAAATTATGGAAAGAGCCTAAATGTCCATCAACTGATGAATGGATAAAGAAGATGTGATTTATATATTCAATGAAATACTACTTGGCAGTGAGAAAGAATGAAATATGGCCTTTTGAAGCAATGTGGATGGAACTGGAGAGTGTTATGCTAAGTGAAATAAGTCATACAGAGAAAGACAGATACCATATGTTTTCACTCTTATGTGGATCCCGAGAAACTTAACAGAAGACCATGGGGGAGGGGAAGGGGAAAAAAAAGTTAAGGAGGGAGCCAAACCATAAGGGACTCTTAAATACTGAAAACAAACTGAGGGTTGATGGGGGGTGGGAGGGAGGGGAAAGTGGGTGAGGGGCATGGAGGAGGGCACCTGTTGCGATGAGCCCTGGGTGTTGCATGGAAACCAACTTGACAATAAATGTCATATTTAAATAAATAGATAAATAAAAGTGTAAAAAAAAAAAAAGAAAAAGGGAAATTTTATTTTTTTTTTTTTTTTTTTTTAGCCATTGAGTTGCCTTTTCAGCTATGTCCAAATTGGCCGCGGGTGTGGGAATCTCTATTTCTGGAATCTCTTATTTTTTCTCATTGATCTATAGGTCTGCGCCTTCACCGGGCCGTGTCATCTTGGTTACCACAGCTTGAGAATAAGCTCTCGGGATCGGGTGGGTTGAGTCCTACAACTTAGCGCCTCCTTTTCAAAATCAGTTTGGCTCTTCCAGGTTCTTGGCCTTCCATATAAATTTCAGAATAAGCACGTAAAAATCTGTCAAGTATCCTTGGGGGATCTATAGATCAATTTGGAGGGATTCAAAGGCTTAACAATAATCAGTCTTCTAACTGATGGGCATTAATTTCACTTATGTGGGTCTGTATTCATTCTATCAGTGCTCTGGAGGTTTTTGCGTAAAGATCTGCACGAATTTTGTTAAGATTCATACCTGAGTATTTTACTTTGGGTGCGATTGTTAATTACCCTGTTTTAAAGTTTATTCCACTTTCATATACTATAGAGACATGACTGATATTTGTATCCTGGCCACATCACCTTGGCAGATTTACTTAGTTCCAGGAGCTTGGCTGCAGATTCCTTGGGATTGTCTGCATAGACGAAAATGTTGTCTGCAAAGACATACTTTTCGTGTTTTCGCTTGATCTGTGTACCTGCTATGTCTTATGGCCTATTTCCGCGGGGAGGGGGGGGGAGGTTCCTGCACATGCGAGTGGAAATGATGAGGCGGCTCACCCCTGCTTTGCTCTCATGTTCAGGGGAAAGGCGTTCAGTCTTTTTCACGGTGCTGTGCGATGTTAGCTGCACACAATTAATCTGCGGCGATGCCCATTCGGGAACATCTCACATTAGATTCTTGTACTTTTCAGTTCTAGAATTTCCATGTCGTTCTCTTGGGAATAGTCCTCTTTTTCTCCTCTGGGATTCTGTATTTGTTTCTGCATATTTTTCTTTAAATCCAAGACCATGTTTCTTCTTTTTTTTTTTTTAATGTTTATTTATTTTTGAGAGAAAGAGACAGAGTGTGAGCATAGAAGGGTCAGAGAGAGAGAGGGAGACACAGCATCCGAAGCAGGCTCCAGGCTCCGAGCTGTCAGCACAGAGCCCGACACGGGGCTCGAACTCAAGAACAGTGAGATCATGACCTGAGCCGAAGTCGGACACTCAACCGACTGAGCCGTCCAGGCGCCCCTCCGAGACCATGTTTCTAATAAGTGTTACCTTTTTGGTTTACTCCTTCCATCATGTCTGCTATAGTTTGGGGTCTATTTTCACTGACGGTTTTAGGAGTCACGGTTTTCTTTCTCTTTTTTTCCTACGGTTCTGGACATGATGATGCTATTTTGCTCAATGTCTGGTTTTGTCTTCTCCCGCATTTAGAATGCTGAGTTTCGTTCCAGTAGGTAGTTAATTTTCGCATGGATAAGCTTTTTCTTTTGGAGACGTTTATGAGCGGTGTAGCCTTTACTCTCGGACTGCTTGAATTCTACTTTTCAAGTGCAGCCTTTCCAGCCCCTCCACTCTGGCCAGTTGGAAAGCAGCCGTCCGTGAGCTCTGGAAGTTGTCCGGCCCACAGCTACCCAGAACCGTTCCTTGGCCAGCCTCGGGGAGTCTCGCCGGGCACATGCACAGCCTGTTGTTCAAAGACCCAGAGATTTCTGTGGCTCTTTTTCTACAAGAGCCTTTCCCTCTTAAACCTGACCTTGCAAAACCCTAGCAGCGTGGGGAGCCCTGAACTCCAAACCCTGCCCTGCTCATCCCCACGAGGTGAGACCCTTACGCCCATTTCTGTGTCCTCCTCCTCCCGAGACTTGACCTCGGAGTGGTTCTAGGCAAAAAGCTGGCTAATTTCATCGTTTGTTTCTTCCAGGGACCACCGACCTGTACTGCCTGTTAACCGAAGCCAGAAAAACGATTGCGTAGCTTTCTGGGGCTGCTGTGATAAATTACCACAAACTTGGTGACTTAAAACAACAGAAATCTATTCTACTCTGGTTCTGGAGGCCACAAGCCCTCCATAGCCCCACTGGGCTAAAGCCAAGGTGCTTGCCCGCTGGAGGCTCTTGGGGAGGACCTTCCCTTGCCTCTTCTGGCTTCTGTATTCCTTGGCTCCTGCCTCTTCCTCTGGCTGCCAGCCAGCCCGGCAGCATTCACTTCGGCGGCCGTCTCTGCCACCTTCATCTGCATCAGGTCTGTCTCTTGTGAGGCCACCGCTGAGTGCAGTTGGGGGCAGCCTGGCTGGGCCAGGGTTATCACCCCGTCTCAAGATCCTTAAGTTAATCGGATTTACAATCTCAGGAACAAACCGTGAGCTGAACCAAACTTCTTACCCTGGAACTTCACGTCATCCGGGCCAACCCATTTAGATTATGGATGGGCACACGGAGACCACGGAGGGCAGAGTCGTGTCTGGGTGGGAATGGAGCTGAGCACTGCTGAGTGGAGCCAGGGAGGCTGGGGATGCTCTCGGAGGGCATGTGGCTGGGATGTGCCCATCCAGGGAGCGCCCTTCTCCTGTGACACGGCCATGGGGCCTGAAGCACGCATGAAGCACGCATGAAGGCGGCATCTGTCCCTGTCCGTCTTGTTGACACCTGTCCCACCACTGCCTCTGGTTCCCCCCC
>NW_026057582.1:3822258-3822556 GCF_023721935.1 Panthera uncia | reverse complement strand
CCTTCCTCCTTTCCTTCTTTCCTTCCTTCCTTCCTTCCTTCCTTCCTTCCTTCTTTCCTTCCTTCCCTCCCTCCCTCCCTTCCTTCCTCCCTTCCTTCCTTCCTCCCTCCCTTCCTTCCTTTCTTCCTTCCTTCCCTTCCTTCCCTTCCTCCCACCCTCCCTTCCTCCCTCCTTTCCTTCCTTCCCTTCCTCCCTCCCTTCTTTCCTTCCTTCCTTCCTTCCATTCCTCCCTCCCTTCTTTCCTTCCTTTCTTCCTTCCTTCCTTCCTTCCTTCCTTCCTTCCTTCCTCCTTTCCTCC